>NC_142525.1:5302500-5425000 GCF_964205215.1 Stylophora pistillata
TACGATCTTTATATTTCCCAAATCAGTGTTCTCCAGGAACCCCAGCCACCAGCATTTTCACCAGATACTTGTTTTTTTAAGCATTTCAACTTTTCCCAGTTTCTTTTCTCCTAAAGAATACTGCAGAATAACAGCTAGATGGTTATCAGTAAATAGATAGCTACAAAAAGTAAGTGAAATGCTGTGGCATATTTTCAAAAGTTAAAAATTGCAATGTCATACCTTTTCCTCAGAGCCCACCACTTATCAATTGACAGAATTTGGTCACACTGGATGGAAAAATATTTGGCTCTCAGCCCTGCCCTTGAAACAAATACCTTCATATCTGGCCCTCCCATTCAGCCAATAAGCACAGTTATATGGTGAATATATGAAGTTCATATATTTTGAACTGCGGTTATAGATACGTACGATGCACGATCCTCGCAGTAGAGAGTGCTATTTATGCAATAGCGAAAATCAGACCTGAAAAAAATCAGGCATGTACGGGATTCGAACCACTGACCTCTGCGATACTAGTGCAGCGCTCTACCAATTGAGCTAACAAGCCAACTGGGAGCAGGCTGATAGTTTCGAAAGAAACTGTTTGGGGCTGCGTTGGTGGGAGTAACGAAATAATTTGGATATATCCACAAAGTTGAAATGGTAAATTGGCCACCGTAACGATTACAAAAGCTGACGTTTCGAGCGTTAGCCCGTCGTCGGAGTGAATAGAGGATTTATCATCACGGGTCTGTTACGAATCAACTTAACGGCCTGCACCCTGAGTTGGCTTGTTGGCTCAATTGATAGAGGTCAGTGGTTCGAATCCCGTACAGGCCTGATTTTTTTCATGTCTGATTTTCGCTATTGCATAAATAGCGCTCTCTACTGCGAGGATCGTGCATCATAGGCATAGTTATATTACTCACCGACTTGAGGGCTCGTGTTACTTAGAAAGAAAGTGGCACACATAGAGTTCTGCGATGACCTGTGGTTGGCTGCAGCAGCCAGGTGTCCCCTGTCATATCCACTACCCCTAACAGAAAAATATCAAACTTATTGGAAAACAACCTGTCTGGGGCATTCAGTTAATTAGTAAAGTTGAGCAATATAGTTCAGGAGGAGAGGTTTGGGTATGGGTTGAAAAAAAAAGGGTGAAAATTGGGTTGGGTTGCTTCCTGGCCCCGAAGCCTCCTGCTGCAATGTTTCTTTTGATCTGTCAATGCAGTACTATTAACAAGCTAACTTCTCCCTATAATATCCCTACATTATTTATTTAAATTTATTTATTTCTAAGCAATATTTATACAAGCAGGTCCAATTCAGCTAAGGCTGGTTTAAATGGAGGCCTGTGTACTGAATAATCTACTTAGAAATACTTAAATTAAATCTAACTGAAATAATCTATATCCGGGAAACAGATGATGAGAATAATCAAACTCATCAGATTGAACTTGTTATCTTGATCTAACACCAGATTCTCGTAACTAATTTACAAGGAAATGTGTAGCTGCTAGAGGGGAGAATTTACAATCAGATCTTTGGAGTTAAAGGGTTTTCTCCATTCACTCAATACCTGCCTGTTTGACAAAGTTACAAAATTGAACCAAGAATTTACACTCAGATCAGTCTATTGGGGTAAAAATTAATTAGTTTACTTATGAGATTTCTCAAACTAACAGTGAAAATTTAGTATTATAAAATAATATATAACTAATATAAATAACTTGGAATTTAAAAGAAACACTTCAACATAAGGAAGGGGGGAAGGCGGGAAGGGGGGAAGGGGGGAAGGGGGAAGGGGGGAAGGGGGTAAGGGGGGAAGGGGGGGAAGGGGGGAAGGGGGGGAAGGGGGGAAGGGGGGAAGGGGGGGAAGGGGGGAAGGGGGGAAGGGGGAAAGGGGGGAAGGGGGGAAGGGGGGAAGGGGGAAGGGGGAAGGGGAAAGGGGGGAAGGGGGGGCAGGGGGAGAGAGATGCTTTGATATCAGACCAAAATTGGAATTTGGAATGTTAGAGACTCAGGAGAACAAAAATCTTGGAGCAAGAATGAGAACCAACTGTAAAGTCAACCCTGATCTGACTCCTGGTCCTTGACTCAAACCCAGGCCACAAGGGTGTGAGGGTGGTGTTGACCCTTTGCACCCTAACATCAGTGTGCATATTCTCCATACTGTTCTTTATACATTTCTTAAGGTGCTATCAAGGAGAATTTGTGTAACAATCGATCAAGAGCTTTATAGTCGGTGATCATTTTCTTTATTCTCCTGACCTTAATGTGTGATTCAGGGGTGATATTGTAAGGAGAAATTAGATGCTGGTCAATCTTAGGGGTCAAAGAGTTCAATTTTTTTTTTTTTTTCTTTTGAGTACCATAGATTGAAATGGAAGTCTGACAACTGCAAGCTTAAATTCATCAGGCACTGACCAGTAATCCTCATTCGTTGTTGAGAACAGGGGATGTATTGAAGGATCAACTACAAAATCGCATCTTCTCCTGTCAAGATCTGTATTGTAGACATTCCTTGCAGTTAAATGCTGAATCAAAGACATTTTACATGTTAGATGAATTTTAGTACTTTGTGAGTTGAATTCACGGCACAAAATAGATTTTGAAAAGATCTGACTCCCTAGGACTGCGGGTCAATTTTATGGAACTTAGTTAATAACCATGGAAACGCATGAACGAGATTGAAGTTAAACACGTAACAAACTCACAAAAGAATTTGTGACTAAAGACTATTTCAGATACTAATGGAAAATAATATATAAATGAGAAATAATGGAAAATTTGGCAATGGACATTCCAGTAGGTGGCTCTTCTTTGTCCACTGTTTCCAGATCAAATTGGAATTTGAATTGTTGGGTTCTGCAGTGGGAGGAAAACCAGAGGACCCAGAGAAAAACCCTCGGAGCAAGGATGAGCACCAACAACAAACTCAACCCACGTGATGTCAGGACCGTCATTGAGCGCTTTTGAGCGGTCATCCAGTGTTTGAAGAGTGTCAACAGAAATCAATGATTTATTGATTTTGTTGGTGTTGTTGGATTTGGGGTGGTGGCTTGGCAGTGTCTGGAATATGTATTGATTTGTTATTTAAAAGCTAGAAGTTGTGTATGTTTTTTAATTTCTATTATATTTTGTTTATAACACAAACCCACAAGCCTCTGGCTTTAAATACCTGTAATGTTTAAATCGAGTTTTACAGTTACAGTTATTGTGCAGTTTTTAATTTCTGATAACCACTGATTATAAGACCTATGGGAAAAATACACCTGTGATTTTGCACCTACCTCACAGACCCAGTTGGCAATTCTTAGGCGACGGTTATAAGACAAAACATAATCATCCTTAGCTTTAATATTTTCAAAACCTGTCAAAATGACAAAAAAAAGCATTGAATTCTTTGAGAAAGACAGAAACCATTTGATACTAAAGCAATTTTATTCTTGCAGCAAGTCGATCTCCATCTCAAGAGGCAAACAGTATTCTAACATTTATACTACATTGATTGGCTTAATAAACCCATAAATCCCACAAGTGATTTACATGCAACCTCTCCAGATAAAATCTATACATTATCATGATATTTTTTACTTAGTGATCATTTCCTATATTCTGCAGACCTTCATGCTTGATTCAGGTAAGGCTGATTTTAGTCACTCTTAGAGTTAAAAAGGTCAGGGGCTAAATTACACACCAGGATATCCAAATCTCATAATTTCTGACATTCTAGAGCCTGGACCATCAACTGTGTCAAGCTGTTTGGGTTTGGCCTGGACCATAGAAAAAACACCATGATGAAGCTTTTTCCTGAAATAAAAATTCAGTAAAAGTGATCTTTTAAATCAACCACAATTCTGTGGATGACAGTGAAAAACTGGAACTTAAATTTATTTAATTTATACAGTTTTGATCTGACCCATCGATATTGCTGTTTCAATGATTAAACTCCTCCTTGATGCTGACACAAATGAATTAATTGTGGAAAAACAAGCTGCCATGCAGTGTCAGCTACCCTAAAAAATGTAAAGTCTACTGGAATTTAATTCAGTGTTATCTGCTTGTGTTGTGCAGTGTTATCTGGAATTTAATTCAGTGTTATCTGCTTCACATACTCGTCATGATAAAGAGTAACACGCGATTTCTTCTAAACATGTACAGCTAGCTGGTCCGTAAGAAATTTCCTGATGGGACATCCTCGCTATGCAAATTTTCTGTAGTTTCTCAGACAATAGGGTAATTTGCAGTACATATATCGAAGTTTATTATGCTTGAATGCGTTCTACAGTTGGAATAATCATCTACTGAATCATCTTCACCAATTATTTGCAAAACTTCAATGGTTCAATAGTGTTGCACCCTCTGTTGGGCTAAGCTGAGTGTGGACCACGGGAAAAATATACAGAAATACGAAAAACAAATACCTTTCGAAAAAAGTTCCGAGAGCCCCTCCAATTCCAAGGGATACAGCAGAAACAGCAGGAATTACCAATCGACGCATTGGAGTGGCTCTAAATATATACTTATGTCAAACTGAAAGTAAATTCATATGGTCTCCTAATGAGAAACTGCGATACGGTACACGAAGCCAGACCGGAACCTGGAACATGAAATCGAGGCTTAAGTGGTGTTTTTTTTTTTTTTTTTTTTTTTCTTTTTTTCTTTTTTTTTTTTTACTCCAGGCTGAGCATCCTAAGATCTCTGAACGGTTGCGTTCTTGACGTGCTTGAATTTAGTTTCCCGTTAAATTTTTTGTTTGTCTCGAGAAATACCACGTCCGTGTTAATTGATTCTCAACCTAAGAATTCCACGAAAATTCTTACGGGATTCCACCAGAATCTTGGATCCTCCCAGAATTGGAATAGAATCCCCCATAATCTCGCTATTCGCTACGCCAGGAAAAACTTTATTTCCCACCTCTTTTTGCTTGTCTTTCCTACCAATTTTTCATTTATTTTCCATAGCATAGCCAACGTCCCAAACGTAGCCCGCGGTGCTCACTACAGACAAGCGGTAAGAGGTAGTGATTCTGCGTAGTTCGCAATAAATTTCAACATGGCTGCCGGAGAACTTCAAGAAGATACCTTGAAGTTCACACTTGTTCACGGTAATAAAATCATACACCTAATGCAGTGATTTCCATTGAAAACCTCGGTAACTAATCAGGTCTACATGTTATGTTTTTTTTTTTTTTAAAGGATCAAAGAAATATCCGGTCGAGTTACCCATAGATAGTAGCAATGACGGACCTACAGTGGAAGATTTAGCAAACCTTGCAGCTCGACTCACCGATGTACCTAGAGGATCGCAGAGGCTTATTTTTAAAGGTGAGTGGTGTAGAAGAGAAGCTGCATTGCGCCCTGTCACCCGAATGTATTATAAGGCCTAAAGAATACGGTGGATTCATTCCTATGATCCATCAAATATTTTTTTCGATTGGATTAAACGTATCACTCGACCGAATATTTCCCAATTAAAACTGGGGGTATCCGAGGATATCACACAATGTTTCTTCCCCAATTTTCAAACCATGCGTCTCCTGTATGCACACTTTCAAGTCAAATAGATGACATTGTTTATATATATATAGACATTGTTTATATATAAGTCCAAAAACGGATTCCGTAAACCGTTAAACGGCCGAGAAAAAAAATAAACTGATGGCTTAAAACGTTAAACGGTTGAACAGAATCTATAAATCGATAGCTTAAAACGTTCAGTTAAACGGATGGACAAAAACCTTGAACAGATCAGGAGGGCTAAAGAACAGCGGGATAAGCCATGCACATAACTAAAAGAAACCGTTGCGAACAATTATACGAATAATATTGTTCTTGCGGAACACTGACGTTTCATGCTAATATTATATTCGACTGACACCAATAGAAAACAAAGTAAAATTAAATTACTAGCCTGTGATTAAGCTATCCACTGGCGAGTAAAGCGAGGCGAGAGCAAATCTCGCTCTGGAGAGCTTGCAATGCGTTTGAAAATTTGCATAAAATATAAGCAGAGGAAGCAATCTGTCAATCATACCATGTGGACTGAACATTCTCGACAGAAAAAAAATTAGAATTGAGAAGCAAAGTCTTTATTTTTTCATGTTCCTACATTGTTTCTTCTACGTATTGACCGAAATGAAATCACACTATCAAGTGAAAAACGTTAAGAAATGGATTATATGTAGTTAAAAATAGCCGCCGATTTTGTAGATTTCACCGTCGGTTAACTATCGAAACAATTTTGCATATGCAACTTTCTTTCGCTCATGTTTCATCTAGCGTTCGATTTCGTAAAGTAATTTGTAATTATAGCTTTTATAAAGCCATGTTCGTTTCCTTTCAATCGATGGAAATAAAACATGAGAAACCCAATAGCCACCGATTCGGTAAATAGTTTTGCCGTACACGTCTATCGAAATAAATTTGCATAAGCATGAAAACAAATCTCGTTACTTAACGAATATCATTCTGTTTTCATAAGGTAATGCGAGCTCTCGTGTCTCAATATCTGATTGAGTATTCTGCTAATCGAAGACCTTCTCATACCGGAGATTTGCAAACAGTAAGTCATAGCGAAGACCAACATAGCCGCTCGATCGAAGCGTGATTGATTTTCAACGGGTGCGTCTTGGGACTGTTTTATACCGTTGCTCTTCAAAAACGTTGAACGGATGCAAGTAACCGTTAAACGGATGGATTTTTTTTAAAACAGATAGCTTAACCGTTTAAACATTTTGTCGAAAACGTTAAACGGATGAAGAAAGCATTTAAACGCTTTGATGATCCGTTTTAAACGGATAATAAACGGATAGTAAACGGATAATAAACAGATAGTAAACGGATTATTTCGTTAAACGGTAAAGCGTTAGTGTACGAAATCCTGTGCCCGGTCACATGTATATATATATATATAACAATTATTCCACGAGCGCACGTTGGATATGAGATGATAGATAGCCAACGAGGCGCGTAGCGCCAAGTTGGCTATAATCTCAAATCCAACAAGTGCGAGTGGAATAATTGTTTTATTAAAAACGCCCTCAAGAAATTATTATTTTGTTAGAAGAAACTGGATTTTTTAGCTCCCTTTTGATTTTAAGCTGACAGGTGCGCTTACCATATTTGTAGATTATGGTATATTGGCTGATATACCATAATGGCTAAGCCAATAAAAAGTCTTGAATTGCATTATCCAATGATCCAGTTTTTAATAAATATATATATATAATGTGTGGTAGTCGGAAAAAACAACTACAGATACATCCCTACAGGCCTGTTTCGTGGTTGCCCACTCATCAGGGGATTTTAATGCAGAATCACATTAAAATCCCCTGATGAGTGGGCAACCACAAAACAGGCCTCTAGGGATGAATCTGTAGTTGTTTTTTTCCGACTACCACACATACCCACTCTACTATTTGTATCGAGCACTGTTTCACAGACACCAAGCTTAATCCCTATTATATATATAACTAACTGCAGACAGTACTGTTTCGGCTTTCTGGGCCTCATCAGTGCAGTGCTGATTCTAGGATGGGGGTGAAGCTTTAAAGCCACCCCAAATGATGTCACATTTTTGGTACCATTTTAAGTCATGCCAGAGTGCTCAAACTAGAAACTGGTGAGCTTCGCACAATTGCACGACATGACTACACCATAGCATGAGTCAGGCTGGCAAAGGCTGTACAGCCACACACAATATTTGCAAGCTGTAAGTTGTGGACCATTCCTCTCACTTTGTAGAACTTTACACTATAAAATATCAAGTTAGATTTTTGTTTTGTTTTAGGGCAGTCCTTGACAGAACTCAGTCAATCGCTAAAATCTCTTAGAGTGAAGAATGGCAGTAGAATTATGTTAATTGGCAAAAAGGTCAGTGTAGTTTGGATACTGGAGTCATTTTCATTGGGGTAACTAAAGAAATCTGGGATTGTATTGATGTTGTTGTATTTCACATTTGGTTTTTTTTAATGCACTTGTGCCAAATCTGATACAAAATGAGAACTTATTGTGACTTAGTTTCAGTTCTGCTCAAAACTAAGTCACTCTCAACCCTAAACTAAATCTTGATCCTTAAAACTTTTAAGAATTGAAGAATCCACAGTTGAGGCTTGAGGATCTATGACTGAGATGAAGAGTTTAAACTTCAAGGATCTCACTCGTCAGTTTTGAGGAAACATTTTTTTTCTACTCATGAAATAATTTTCCACTGCTGTGGATAGTTTGTATGTTTAACCCTATTGGGTTCAAAGCCCTCAGCCTATACCACCCCTGAAAATCCAGACAAAATGGCTGTCAAATTAAAAAAAACTACATGGTCCAAACAAATTTACCATTTTATGTCTTGGTTTTACTCTTCAGCAGTGAAACTTTAAAACATGATTGCCAATACAATAAAGAATTACTTAAACTGCTTAAATCCTGAAGATGTATGTTATGCTTTTTTAAAAAATATATTAAAGTATGGACATCAAGTAAACAAAGTGACCATCACTGTACTACCTACTAAAAACGAAGGAATGATGATATCTTAAAACCACAGTAAGTCTCAATTCCTGCTCTTAACTCAGCAGAAATGCAAACAAAAAGAATCAGTCAAAAACGTTTTGCATTAAGACAGGCCATCTCACGGGTAAGAGAGTGAAATTCATAAGCTTTCTTGCACAGATCAAATTTGAATTTACCGCTAGTGCTGACGTCAGTGAATGTCATGAGGTAAAAAAAACTAGAAGTTACAAGTTAAGCCTACACAGACCTGGCAGAAAATTGTCTATAGAACTATTGAAGAATGAAACAACTATGATTGAATAGAACCCTTTCAGGTAGAGGACTATGAACAATGCTTAGATTATACCAAACAAAGAAAGTTGTTTTTATCTTTGACCAGTTCGTGACTCGCAAAGTGAAGGTGAAATGAAATTGGGCTTTACAGCTTAATACAGTGCTCTAAAGAACGAAAAAAAAAAAAACAAGGTGCAATTTAAGAACTAAGGTTAAGTGTTTTTAAGAGTTAATTTCCTCCGTGCTATTTTGAAAAGCAGGAGAGTTCGCCATGCATTTGCTGACATAATGCCACGCCACATTGCTCACAAGCATATGTTTTGAAGGCATGTCCATCACTTTGTTTTCTCCCATTGTCGATGAAAAGTTTAAGGAAATCTTTCGATGTTGCACCCTCGCCAAGATCTTTCCTTGGGCCATGAGGAAATTATGGTAAACTCTTCGATGTCAATTTCACTCAATGTGTTTGACCATTGAACCCCAAAGGCATATCTTCGTTGTTGCTATCTACTTCATCATCTTCTTCTTCTTCGCTAGCAAAAATATGGACATTGGAGTTTGTTTCCCCTTAGTGCTTGCCGAAATCAAAGATCTACCCAATTTCTCGATCAACATCACGCAGAGTTTTCTTGTAGCCTTCTCTGCCGTTTCTGTCCAATTTCAGCCACTTCGAGAGAGAAAAACCAGGAAATATTTCTTCTTCATCAGAAGAACGCGAAGTATCGTCAAATCCATGGGAAGCCATGCTAAAATGCTGAACGCTATTTTCAAAAATTCGCTAAAAATCACACAGGAATCGCAGAATGAAAAACATAACATCAAATGAAAGGTTAATTTATGCAGGTCACGTTCAGATATATTTCAATACCCAGGGGACTACAGTTTCTTAGCTACAGCCAATAAAGACGAGTCATATCTGACAGGGCGCACGAGGGCGCACTGGATTTTCAGAGGGGTTTTATTTCCGGGCGCATGAGGGCGCACCGGACGTCAATGGGTTAACTTGGAATTCTCAGTGGCTTCTTTTGATTTTATGGTTTTATCAACTAAGTTGAAATTGTAAATTGGCCACTGTAAAGCATTAAAAAGCTGACATTTTTAGTATTGGCCCTTCATCAGAGCAAATGACGAAGAGCCAATGCTCGAAATGTCAGGTTTTTAACTCTTTATGGTTGCCAATTTACAATTTCAACATAGTTGATATTACCAAATTACCTTGTTACCCACCCCACTGACACAACACCACAGTTTCTTCAGAAACTTGGCCCCTTTATTCATTTGTCTTCTGATATTATCTCAGCCTCTGGTTAGTCATTATGAATATGTCACTCAGACAACTGACGTCCAGTTAAAATTCAAGAGTCAATTGCTCAGCTTGCACTAAAAAACGAGCACATATGTTTTTCCTCTAAAGTTTGATCCATCAGAAGAAGAGAACATGAAAGCTGTATTGGCGGCAGAGAAAAAGGCTGACGATATAGAGAAAAGACTTGCTGAGAATGTGGAAGAACTTCAAGGAGTAGAAAAGGTTAATTAGTGGACTTTTCCAAAACTGACTTTCAATTTAGAGTTTTAAAAATAATTGATTGGTGCACAAGCCATCAAGATTGTCTACACAAGCCGAGTGGTCCATTCCACATGTAGTGATATTCGGTTTGCACAACGTAGAGTGACTATGGGTGTTGTAAATCCCTGCAAACCTATTGCATCATATCCAGGCATATTTCCACACTAAATAGAGGCTAATTTTTAAGTATTCACCCATCTCTCCAAGCCAAGTTAAAGAAAAAATGCTTGGTAAACAGTTTGGAAAATTTATCGGTAGATCTAAGGAGAAAAGGACACCATTCTAAAATGACACCATTTGCAATTTAACCTGAGCCTTTGGATCCAGAATCTCAAGCATATTAAACTTCCATAGCCATGTCCTTCCAATGAGTCAGGGAATATTGGAAAAAAAGGAATACATACAGTATTTTTAAAACATCTTATGTATCAACATGCTTTTTACTCAACAGGGATTTCTTCAAACTGAACTAGTCAACCAGACCTTAGATAAGCTAACAAGAAAAGTAAAAGGAATAACCGAGGACCTCATGAAGACCCTGGAGACTCTGGATGCCTTGGTCAGTGGCTAACATTTTAAATTCCAAGTTCTGATGAGATGTTCTACTATCCACTTGTTGTAAATTTGGTTTTGCTTGAAGAAGTGAAGAGCAAAGAAAAGCAAGTTTTAGTGGGTTTCTTACATAAGATTGACATTTCCAGTTTCAAGAAGTTATCATTAAATTTTATTTAACTTATGTCTCATTTTTTGCTTGCTCTGGCCTTAATTAAGTGCTGATGAACCCTTTGACTAGCATTTAATTTCTCCTTACAATATCACCCCAAAATCACACGCGAAGGTCACAAAAATAAAGAAAATGATCACCATGACCAAGTAAAGGAGCTCTTGATTTAGTCACAGATCAATGTCTTTATTCTCGTGACCATAATGTTTGATTCAGGTGTGATATTGTTTGGAGAAATTAGATGCTGGTCACTTTTTATGTGACTCGTTAATTTTGTTTTTTTACACTACCCTATATGTGACAGCAGGGGCACTGTGTAGGGAAGGCCTACCAGGAATAAAAATATTCTACACAGATAAACATTTTCCATGTAATTTGGTTATTTCAACTAAGTTGAAATTGTAAATTGGCCATTGTAAAGAATTAAAAAGCTGAGATTTTGAGCGTTAGCCTTTCGTCATACACTCTGACTGACAAAGGGCTAATGCTTGAAACCTCAGCTTTTTAATTCTTTACAGTGGCCAATTTACAATTTCAACTTAGTTAATATAACCAATTTACCTTGTTACCCCCACCAAGGCAGCACCACGGAGAGTTTCTTTAGAAACCTACCCCCCTTTTTTTCTTGTAATATTAGGGAAGAGGGTGACAGAATGGTTATGCTATGGACAGAAATGACGAATCATTTTAGCCTTCAACAATGATAAATTGTTAGAAATTAAGAATGGGATTGAAGTTTGCAACTGTTAATGAAGTACCGTATTTCTTCACCTATAAGCCGAGCGATTTTTTCAGTTTTCGACCCAAAATTTTGGGAGATTTTTCACGGAGAACGGGGTTCGGCTTATAGCCGAGGGTTTTACATTTTAAAAATATACAGTTGCTGAATAACTTTACCCCCCCGGCTTGTAGTCAAGTTAGCAATGAAGCAGAAGTAATAAAACACAACAAAAATAACTTCTGAATATTGGTTATTCACTTTTATGAAATTGGTGGCTCCTAAAGGAGCCGTTTGACGGATACGTGCAAGGGCTTTCAACCCAATGGTTTACTCGCCATCCGTTTCGTTTTCGCTGTCTGTGTCGAACTCGTTCTCTTCTATGTATTCATCATCTACTTCTGGGGTTTCCTCAGAGTAGACCACGTCGTCCTCTGTTCCGTCCAAGGCATTGGAAATACCGCAGGTCTTGAAGGATTTGACAACCATCTCTTCGGGTATCTCTGCCCATGCTTCCTTGATCCACCTGAGGACAAGATTTCTGCTTGGCGCCTTCTTCTTCCCAGCTGGGGTAAACTCAAATGGCCCAGATGTCATCCACGCCAAGTACTTTCGGCGCACATTATCTTTAAATGGCTTGTTTAGGCACTTATCCAAGGGCTGTACAACCGGGGTTAGGCCACCAGGGATAACTGCGACGTCAATGTTTCGCTGCTTCAGGTCATCTTTCACGGAATCGGTCAAGTGAGCTCGGAATGAGTCCCACACCAAAAGGGAACGCTCGGCACGGGGCAAACTCTGTCGAATCCATTCTCGGATGCCCTGTTCATCCATCCACCCTTTCTTATGGAAGGAAACACGAAGAGGATGCGGCACAACCAGATCTCTCGGTGTACGGACGCCTTTGAAGATGACTTTCGGTGGCACCTTTGCTCCATCGGCAGCAACAGCAAGAACGACGGTGAAGCTCCGCTTTTCCGCTCCGCAAGATTTTACTGGCACTGTTCGGCTTCCACTGAATTCCAGTGTTCGGTTCGATGGCAGCTCAAAACGCATGGGTGTCTCATCCATGTTGTAGATGCGGGATAAAGGGTAGTCGGCGCGTCTTCTTGCTGCAATGACGAAGCGATGAAAGCACACAATGTTCTCTTCGAGATCGGCGGGCAATCGCTGGGCCAGAGTTGTTTTGGTTCGCATGCTGACCGAGTGGCGTCGTTTCCATTTCTCGTACCATCCACGGGAAGCTTTGAAAGCAGGATCATCGGAGAGCTCTTTAGCTTTAAGGCGAAGGATCAATCCACTCACCGCAATACCTACGAAAAATAAAATAACAATCTTATTTTGCTGCGAGATAACCGTAGATTCGTGACTGCAGCACTCTTTTCGTGACATGTTATGAAATTGTCATGACAACAACATATTTCTGACCAATCAAAGTCTCTGTTTCCCACGCACTGAAAGACGATATCATTCAACTCTTCAAAAACTCTTAAAATTTTAGACAGAAAAGTAAATACCAACCTTGTTCTCTTTGCTGTGAAAACCACTCCATCACTTGCTGGTCTAGTTCGGGATATTTCGGAGTGAAACGGCCCATCGTCGCACGTTTTGCAGACATCTTCAGCTCTCCGGAAAGAATAGTCGCCTGGTCTCTTCTCCAGCGTCGTACCATGGACTCGCTTAGTCCATATTCTCGAGCGATTTCCGAGTTGTTTTCTACCGCTTCAGCTTCCGCGATAACTTTTATCTTGAAAGCCATACTATACGAGGAACGGCGTGCTTTAGGCATGATGATAAAAAGTGACAGCGACGAAAGGTATACTCGATAGATTGATACTTTGAAACGTTTAACTGAGATTATTATTGTTGTTGTGGTTAATCTGTTGTCGCGTGGTAGTATTTATACAGTTCGTTGGATCAATTGATATTCATATCTCTTGATTGGTTCGCTTTTTTTCTTTTGTGTTTATTGTAATTCATTAGGTTTTGTGTTTAGTGAGTCAATTTCTTATGTTTTCCGTGAGGTTCGCTTGCTCAAATGGCCAGTTACAATCAATAATTTCGCTCTCGGCTTATAGCCGATGGTTTTACCTTTTTTTTTGGGCAGCTTGAGTGTAGCGTAAAGACCCTGAAAGTCAGGGTCTCGGCTTATAGCCGAGATCGGCTTATAGGTGAAGAAATACGGTAATTTGGATATATCAGCAAAGTTGAAATGGTAAATTGGCCACTGTAATGATTACAAAAGCTGACGTTTCGAGCGTTAGCCCTTCATCGGAGCGAATAGACGAAGGGCTAACAACGAAGGGCTAACGCTTGAAACGTCAGCTTTTGTAATCATTACGGTGGCCAATTTACCATTTCGACTTTGTTGATATATCCAAATTATTTTGTTACTCCCACCGACGCAGCCCCAAACAGTTTCTTTCGAAACTATCAGCCTTTATTCATTTGTTAATAAAGTAGTCTATGTGCAGCTTTCTTAACCTGCATTTGGTTCTGAGATTTTCATTTTAATTATCTTACTGATTAAATCAGCTCATAGATCCCAGCCTGCAACAAGCCAAGGCAAAAAAGAAATCTCTTGTTCAACGAATTCAGGTGGGTCGGAAAACAACTCCAGTGTAACCTAACATTTCTTTGTACTTTTGACTTAGTCACAGGTTTGAATGATTGGTGCAAGCAATACAAATTCCAATATCCTAATATCTTACATATTCAATTGGGATCAAAGAACTTTCTTTTCCTGTGACACTGCAAGTGACAAACTCTTTAATCATGTTGAGTATATTACAAAAAGCTCAATTGCTTATGAGAAATTAAGTGGAGAGTAAAACAGTTCTCCCATTTCTCCTTTCAAGCTACCATACATTAAGTTTTCTTTAAATTGGTGGGGAGAATATGGTGCTACATCAGTACAAAAGTCTCTAAGTTTAGGTTATATTATTAACCCTTTAAATCCCCAGATCTGATTATGAATTCTCCCCTCTAGTTGCTACACATTTCCTTGTAAATTGGTTAGGAGAATTTGGTGTCCAATCAAGGTAACAACTTCTACCTAGTAAGTTTGAGTATTCTCATTACCTGTTTGTTGGATCATGTATGTATATTATAGGGGAGAAGTTACAGGTTAATCGCATCTCAAAGTTAACCCTTAAACAACCAGAAGTGATAAGCATGTTACTTTTCTCTATATTATCCATTCATTATCCAGAAAACAGGGAAAGAGAATACTCAAACTTATTAGAAAGGAGGAATTGTAAATTGGTCACCGTAAAGAGTTAAAAAGCGGATATTCCGAGCGTTTGCTGCCTCCTGGTTAGCTCAATGGATAGAGCGCTGGACTGTTTTGCGAAAGGTTGAGGGTTCGAGCCCCGGCCGGACCAACACTCAAGGTCTTAAAATAATTGAGAAGAATATGCTACCTTTCTATAACATCAAGAAATGGTTAGATATTCTAGTCTTCTCGGATAGGGACGAATAAAATGGAGGTCCCGTCTCCTGCAGGGTTAGGGGCAGGAGACATTAATTTCCCATGCACAAGATTACTGTGTGATGGATGTCCTCTCCTGGGGTGGGATGGGTGGGTATGGGATGGGTATGGGATGGGTGAGTAACAGGACCTCCATTGATACCAGTGTTTACTACACTGAAGGGGCTATCCTGTATAGATATAGATGTCTACTCTACTCTACTTGTGCTGACAAAGGGGCTAACACTTGAAATGTGTTTTTTTAACTCTTTATACTGGTCAATTTACAATTTCAACATGTTTGATAAAACCAGATTACCTTGTCACCCCCATTGATGCAGCACCATAGTTTCTTTAGAAACTTATCCCCTTTATCAGAAAGGAGTTACTATCTTGATCAAATACTAAATTCTTATAAATTATTTTAAAAGATGATGTGTAGCAGCTAGAAAGGAGAATCAACAATCAGATCTTGGTAATAAAGGGTTCTGGCTTTGGGGAGATCCTTGCTAGCTGAATGTTTTACTTTTTGTTGCTCTCTTTCAGCTTTTATTGGACAAGAGTGATGGAATATCAAACAGAATCGAATCCCTTAAGAAGAATTCATAGCAAGATAATGCAGAGAAGAAAATTTTATCTTGTGTCAGTCTCTTGGCTGTTGGAAATGAGTAAAGGAGAGAGGGTGCATAGAACAGCTTGGGCTGTGGCAGTTCCTCGAAGACTACAACTGCAGTATGTTGCTTACTATCCTCTTTACTCATCTCCACGGACTGAGAGCCTGATACAGAAATTTCTGAAAAAGATAGTAAATATTATTTCTAAGTTTGACTGTATTTATGCCATTATTATCATCAAGAGATATTTCTATCATCTGTTTTTTATAGGTCCACTTTGTTTGTGAATATGCTGTAGGAAAATAAAACTGCACAGGAATAAATATAGACCTTTTCAAGGTCCTTTCTGAGTATCATGTGTAATCAGTGTTCATTGGTTTGGAGATTGAGTGTTTATTTAATCTTTTTACCCTGCAAAAAAAGATCCAAGATAAGAGGGTGTGTGGAAGCCCCCTCTTTTCATCTCTCTTGCATGACAACTGACAAAAAGAATTTCCATAGCCTTGAGTGTAGACAAATTTCACAAATTATCACATCCTCTAGCATTTTGCAAGAGAGATGATCATTTATTTTTGCAGTGTTCTTTGCGTCAATATGTTGGATGTTCTCCTTTTTTTATCTCTTGGCATTTTACTTTGGTGTTTCCTTCTCATTGTGTTTTGTTTCCTCTCTCTTTTTCTTTCCATTTTGTCCCTTTTTGCTTTTTGCCAGATTTGCATTCCATGAAATTTAATTCCCCATTGTGTGGGGATCCCATTAGAACCACCAAATGGGTCCCTTATGAGACCTTGCAGGATCTTGGCAGGATTCCTGAAGATGGAGAATTTCAGAAGGGTTAACAGAAACATCAGCCATGAAACTCTTTACAGAGGCCAAATTACATTATGAACTCAGTTGATAAAACCCAAATTATCTTGCGAGGGTTTGGTGAGCTTTAATACTGTTTTCCCTTTTTTATTACTACATGAAAGGTCAGATTGAGAAAGTTGGCAGATTTTTAAATTAAGATAAAATGGGGATAACATTCAAGACTGAATTTCTTAGTACAAGGCCTTATTTCACAACGTCAAGTCATCGAAGTGAACCAAAACACTGCACATTGCATGGACTTAAGGAAAGCTGTGCACTAGTAGTGTGGGTAGCCTGTGGAAAGATGAAGGTTACCGTGCATCCCTGGAAACGAAAACAAAATCAACATGGCGGACCTAGCAACGGTGAGTTTTTCAGGAAGTTCTGCCGAAACCATCGAGAATGCGAATGCTTTCTGGAAGTGTATAGATCCTCCCCCGGAACAGAAGTCTACATTAGTCGTCAGTGGAATAAATCACCGCCTAAAAACAGCACCTCATACCGGAAACGGTTCGTTAAAATACTCTTTAAAAATTAATCTTGGGAACAGCGGTTACCTCTCGTTAAAGATCTTACGGCCTCAAGTGCAAATTCGCGGTTCTGACGCCTTCTAGAGGTGTGGGAAATAAACACTTACAGGAATCTGCCCAAAGGTTTATTCGGATGCTAACCATTATTCATTTAGTAAATATGATCAAATCATTATCAAGAAGGAATACGCAAGAACTGACAAATCCTCTCAAATATAATTTTTTTCACAGAATAGTTGATTCCTGGAATCTTTTGCCCTTTGATACTCGGAGAGCAGGAAGTGTAAATAGTTTTAAGGCAGGTCTTAAGAAGTATTTAGTGGATAATATATCTAATTCATATATTCGGTGGAATTTTTGTAATAATTATGTCTAGTTTAAAACATATGTAATATATTTTTAGCCTATTTAACTTTGGTGATCTGTTTTCAGTTGGGTTATTAAGGGACCTAATATTATTTAGAGGGAGGGGGGGGAGGGGTTGGCGGAAATCATTAATAAACTTCTCAAAAACTTCAAGTCCCCTCTTTATTGGTGACACACTTTTTATTGCCCCCCCCCCCCCCCCACTTAACTCTTTAAACTAATTTTTTGGCAGATACTAAGATACTATACCAAAACATTTTTTGTAAACCAAAATGAAATGTTATTAAGACGTAGTTATACATACTTTCCCTATTCAAACCAAGTTCCAACCCACAAAATAACACAAAATTGCATACCCAGAAATGACGAAACTAGGTGGCCCTTCGGCCAGATCTTGTTTAGATTGAGTCTTTTGTTTGTCAGAGTCTCCAATTAAAACATAAAAAGTCAATTTTGCTGGTATTGTTATTGCAGAATTTTATTTGGTCCCCCCTTTTTATGTGCACACAAAATTTTGGTAGCACCCTCATCTCATTTCCACCCACCCCCCCGCCCTCCCTGTAAATAATGTTAGGTCCCTAACTTCAATTTGAGTTTGGGTAATGGCAATTCGAATTGATCCTTTAATTGCAGGCAAGAAATTAGCTGGAACCTATCAGACACACAGAACTTTGTTGGAAATGGAAAATGATCCAAGTAAGTGAATTTCAGTTACAACTCCTCCTTTTTTCCACCAATTGGGGTTCTAAATGTTAAAAACCACTTACTTACACGAGGTCTAACCTTAACCTCGGTTTTTACACAATCAGTGGGCCTTAGGCTTTCTCCATAAAAGGGTTGATTTAATGAAATAAATGTCCTTCCACTGGTAGTTTTGACCCTCTGGACACTGTTTATACAAATAAATCTTCGGCTAAAAGTGTCAGCTAAATTTAAGGATTATTTAGGGATGCAGTGTGTTAAATAATGACTAAACTTTGTTTAGATATTTAGACCCCTAGGCTTCAATATAAAAAAAGTTGTCTCGACTTTTCCATGTTGAATATTAAACTTCATCTTGTTTTTAGGACTTAAAACCCATTTGGAGGATGCTCAGAAGGGAAAAGAACAGGAACTCGCCGACTATGTGCAAAAAATAGTGAGAAGACTTTTTGAATTTTGGTAGTTTTTATACCCAATATGTAGATAGTTTGGTGAACATACCATGACTTAGAGACTTATACAATTTACCTTTGGACTGTTGGGTGTGTTACATCTGTCTGTTTGGTTCAAGTTGTGGTGTCTTTTCTAGCGCCTTTGGTAAAGCTTAAATTATTATGGTTTATTAATTTTTATTGTTTTGAGCCCTGTGCGAGGCAAGTAGATGTTATAAGAGCACCAGATTGCCACTGAGTTTCACTCTGGCTTGATAGAAACATTAGACCTCTAATTCAGCAGATGATTAATTCATTATGGGTTTAAGTATGGTCAGCTAAGATCCTGGTGTGGCAATATCAGGATAATAGTTTGCCGCACAATGCTAAAAGAGGTAAAGCCTGTTTATGAGCCAAACACTTAAATCTGGTTTCCATATATAGCATGAATTGACTAGGAGTATTTCTACTCCTCCCTGGATCACAGGATTACCCCCAGAATTAAATTCACCAGTATCCATTTATTCCCCTGGGTGAACAGTGCTCAAAATTAAAAAAAATCCAGGTTGTCCCTATTTCAAAAGCTGGGCAACCAAAGCCGTGAATTTGGTTCCCCTGATGAATCCTTGGTTGCCCAGTAGAAAAACCCACACATTTAAGTGCACTACTCAAAAAAACGTCCATTTTTACGCCGTGTAGAACTTGAGGTGTAATCACATGGTGGTCAAGCTTGAACTAATCCCATAGTTCTTAGTGTGCGGCAATGGTTTTTGTGGAAGTCTGGGTTTAAGTTGTGGCATATTCAAAGTGGTGTCTTTGATCTTGATCACCTCCAGACAAGAAACTTTGTGTTTTTCTCTTACACTTTCATACCAGGCAATGTTTTATAAAATTTACAGATATCCAAAACACACGAAAATGCTCAGCTGAGGCAAATTATTATTAACTTCACACTACCGGACATTGACAAAAGAAAACCATCACGTAGGTCAGGTGCTGTTTATGGTTAATTCATTTTCTATTTTTGGTGGGGTTGTCCGTTTTTTTTTTTTTGGTCTGGACAACCAGCCTCTTAATTTTACTAAAAATTGGTTGCCTGGCAAACTTTTTGGTCGTCTTGGACAACCAGACGACCACTAATTTCGAGCACTGGGTGAAGAGAGGCACTGAGAGAGTAAAGGGTCTTGCCCAAGAACACAACACTGTCCCTGGCCAGGGCTCGAACCCAGACCACTTGATCTGGAGTCAAGTGCACTTAAACCATGAAGCTACCAATTTCCTCCTGAACTATAGGATAGTATATATGGTCAGCTGAGATTCTGGTGTTGCAATAGCAGGATAATAGTTTGCCACCTGCTAGCTAGGTGGCAGTAGGTAAGGTAAAGTCTGTTTATGAGCCTAGTGGCCCATTAGGCTGGTGCTTAATTCCGGTTTCTGTAGCATGAAGTGACTAGGAGTATTTCTACTCCCCCCGGATGGGATGCCAGTCCATTGCAGGGTTACCCCCAGCATTAAATCGCTGGTACCCATTTATACATCTGGGTGAAGAGAAGCAATGTGAGAGTAAAGTGTCTTGCCTAAGAACACAACACAATGTCCCGGCCGGGGCTCTAACCCGGACCACTCGATCCGGAGTAGAGCACTCTAACCATGAGGCCACCACTCCTCCACACCGCTAGGTGGCAGTGCTGTCAGAAAATTGCCAACTGGTATGTTGTGTTGTATGTATTTACATATGTCACATAGTAACAGTATGAACATGTGGGGCTCTTCACTAACAGAATCCAACTATGTATAGCCACAGACTAGTAGAAATTCAGTTTTGCCCAGTGGTTTTATATTTCCAATAGCCAATTTGGATAGTAAACAGACTGAAACAGTTGTAACATCTAAGTTGTCACGAGCCACTAGCCACAAGTAACTTGAAAAGTTAGTGCGGTGTCCTGATAAAAATTATCTTCCTTGCCACAGTTGTTCAAAAGATGGATACTGTTTTTGACTCAGTGCAAAAATCTCTCTAGGATCGATAGATAGCACTGCAGTTTTTGTGAAATCTTATCTGCTGGATAGCATTTCCTTGCATGTCTGCTCTTTGAACACCTGGTGACAGATTTAAGAGGTCAAGTCCAGACTGATCTTAATCTTGAAGTGTCTTTGCATCTTGCAGACTTCATTTAGAGAAGAAGCTCAACAGACACTGGCCAAACGAAAGGATGAGAGATTTAAGGTGAGTTTCTTTTGTGTGTGTGCATACTGCCGTTACCATGCAGGCCGTGCCATGTTTGGGGAAACAGTCATGACATTTGTTGTTTAGGGAGAAGGGAGTAAAAACTTCCAGTCCAAACTTTGTAGAAATTTGTATTGATGAAAAAGAATATGTTTTGAAATAACCACAACATGTGGATTAAATTAAAATCTGAGAAACTTCTCAAAGAAAGAAAACTCAGAAATACTCCATAAAAACAAACAACAAAAGGTGTGTGTGTGTGGAACATGTCACTCTGTCTATCTTCAATGTCAAGGTTAAAGTGCCTTGACATGATTGGCTAATTTGTAAAATCATGCTGGCCGCATGTAAATACAAACAGAATTCAAAAGGAGGAGAGGAGGGGGAAAACTGTATTTTAAATTTCAAAAAAGAGACAGTTTTTTTTCAGGGGGAGGTCAAGGTGTTTTGGTTGTGTCTCCATGAAATTAACCTTGTGGCCTCTCCCCCCTAAAGCTCTCTAGTATTCTTCAGTGGAAGTCAGTTTCTTACAGTTCCCTCCCTCCCCCCCCCCCTTATACTCTTTTAGTAACGACTGATCCCCCTTCTGTTCCCCTGAAAACCATGTGATCCCTCTAAATCTGAAGATTCTCCCCCTCCCCCCCCCACAGGTGAAAATGTCACAATTAATTAACAAAACCAATATCTTCGATTTACCTTGAGCAGAAAGAAGCAATTTCACATCGTCAGCCCTGAGACCTTGTCTTCAATATCTCGTAAGTGGGAAAGTTCGCAATGTCTTTTGTGTTTTGTTACAGCGTAGTCTTACTACAATTTTCTCCAAATTTATGTATTTGTTTTTTGTTGTATTTTTTTTATAGAGAGTCCAGTGAAGAAGATGACGAGGCTGTAGAAGCCATGGCAGAAATCGATAAGTTTGAGGATAATCTTAAACAGAAGGAAATTATAAAACCAGAGTAGACATTACCTTTCTGAAAGTTATCCTCATTTCTTGTAAATCGGAAAACAATCTTGCCACTGTACATAGCAACTGTAAGAAATGTGAATAAAGTTAAATTTTCAATGCAGAGTGTTGGTTGGCAATTATACGCCAAAATGTCAAAATTGTCATTGAACAGAGAGTTTTAACAGCATTAAACTGCAGTAACCTTGATGTTATGCAAACCGACCAAGAAGCAGTCCAGGGTCTGCATAAATTTATCGAATTCTCGTTATAAACATTAATTTTTTCGGTCCACTAACCGCATAACTGGATGAGCACGCTACACGCAGGGCCTGTGAGATTATTTCAGCCCTCTTGACTCTTCACCTTCTTTGACGCAAACTAAGAGACTTGCCTACAGAATAAATACAAAAGTACATTTTTTTTGCCGCATTCCACGATTCCTTTTTCTAATCTTGCGGTCTTGCCACAACTTCCCATTTTTCTCTATTTCTTCTTTATATTAAGATGCTATTTAAGAGCGACTGATACGAAGAGATTCTTGAGTGACTCTCGGGTAAATTTATTTGCACAATCAACAAACTAGACCGCAGCAGTTCTTCCTTTTCGGCGAAGTCCGTTTCGTGAATAAAAAGGTTTGCGAAAAAAAGGAGGGAAGGCTGCAAGAAAAGGTAAACAGAAATTTTTGATAAAACTGACCAGGAACTTCATAAAGACAACTTATGTTGATGAGGTCATGGAAATACGGAAAAAGTCTTCAATTGCTTAATTGTTCTTATCATTTGTTAGCCGTTTGAAGACGAACCCGAAGTTGAATTGTAACATCGTGCTCCTTCCGTTATCGCAAAAATAACAAAATAAGGAGATTGATTAACGTCTGCCTAGTGTCAGTACATCTCGACAGACAGACAGACAGACCTGGTTTCGCTTTCAGTTCTAAATAAGACCCTTATGGGTCTTACGATAAGACCGCCGTTGAGTAAAATACAAGTTCCTCCGAAATTTTCGACAAGACTCCCGAACTTTGGTAAGGAAGTGACGATGTATTTTAGTGACTGCGTCATGTAGTTGGGATTTAGAGCAAAACTTACTGCTAGATTTTACACATTTTGTTTTTTTTTTTCCCCAATCGCGACAAGCACGCTTTAAGTTATGACTATTCTTCCAGATTGCACCGATACTTAGACGCAGTTCGGACGTCGTGCTTCTGCCGTCATAGGTTTATCAACTTTGTTTAGCGGTTGATAAAAGCATAGGAAGGGACGTTTGTTTGCACATAAAATCGTGCCAGTGAACACTGAAAACTGAGTGGGGAGGGGGGGGGGGCATGACGTCATCGAATGTGAAAACTGGTGCGAAACCAGCTCATAGTGTAGTCGCTATGTTTAAGAGTCTTCACTTCGCCTTGAAACGACGAAACGACATAGCGAAAAGACGAAACGACATAACGAAACGATGAAACGCCATGACGAAATGGGAAAAGGACAAACGACGACGAACCGATGTGGTCGATGAGGAGTCGGACTCGTAAAACGACGACTCGGAATCAAAGAGACCAGCCGACGCATCGACCTGATAAGACGACGAAACGAACTCACGAAGTTATGAGTCGACTTTTAATACGGTGACTCGAACTCTGAAAACAACGACTCGACTAGTAGTAACGGCGGGCGGAAACGACGAAACGCCATAACGAAACGACGAGTCGAACATTTTGTCGACGATCTACCTTCATAGCCCGCGGGATATTCGACTGTGGGCTCGCTTGTCCTTCGAAGTTGAGTAGTGAAATCAAGCATTTAACGGCTAACCACTTTGTAACCTACAATTTACCAATTTTTCAAGTAAACAGTAATATAGCTTTTTCAGTAATCGCAACAATTCTAATTCGACCTATCACGTGTTAATGAAACAAATAAACTGTAGTTTTAATGCATCCTTTAGCTGTTAACATCCATTAATTCTATTACTTAATTTTGTCTCTAAACGTTTTAGAAAGAAAGCGTGGATATCGATAATCAACGCTGAAAATATCTATCGCGCATTATAAACGTAAAATCTCCAAGAATATTAGTGTCCCATTTTCAACCTCCCATTTTATTTTCCCGTTCCCCATTCCACATTTCTATTTTCTTTCATCTATTTCCCATTCCCCGTTCGCCATTGGCCATTTCTATTCTCCATTATCTATTTCCCATTCCTCATTCCCCATTCCCCATTCGTCGTTTTACATTCCCATTCTCCATTACTTATTCTTCATTCCCCATTCCTCTTTCAATATTCTCCATTTACTATTCCTTATTTTCCATTCCTTATTCCCCATTCCTCGTTTTCCATTTTCCATTTCCTATTCCCCATCACCCGTTCTTTATTACCAATCTCCACCTTTAGTAACATCCGTTTGCATAAAGTTCTCAATTACCGCGATTTGACCTCATTTGGGAGGTTTTTCAATCGTCACGTGCTCGTCTCAAGATGTGGCTATTCTTTCAGCTAGGATCACAGCGATACTTAGGCAATTTCTTGACGTAATGATTTCAGTCGGTTGAACGCCGCGATAAATATTTCGATGCTGAATTCTTTACAAGCGTTCCAAATTCGCCAATAATCATGGAATAGTGAGAACGGCGTCATACAGGCCAATTCTTCGCTCTCGCGGTGAACCGTTTCGTCTTTCATGTTTTGCTGAAGAGCGAAGATTTCTATAAGATTTCAGAGAGAAATTACCGAGAAACTGGTGAGATTGCACGATTAATGGAAAACAGGAACAGCCAGTGAAGCCTTATCAAAACAACTACTTGATAATGTAGTCCAGTGTTGACAACAATTAAATTGAATTTTGTGTTACTACACCGATGTTGTCAGCCAGTTCAATGTTGGCTTAAGAGTCCCACGTTGACAGCGGCCAAGTTGGATGTTAATTCATTTCTTTCAATTTTAGAATCAGTCGACTAGAGTTACCCAGAATGAAACAAGTCTGATTTACCTAAATAGAATTGTATAACTAATAAATTAATTATTAATTATTAATTATAATTGTATTTAATTATTAGTTAATTATAAATTATAACTAATTAATAAGTATAGAATTGTATTAAAGTATATAGAAACTGGAGATGGTTGAGAAGGATAGCTTGACAGTCCTTGGTGCGTGCTTGGTATGGTGTGCTTGCACTGAAGCTAGTTTTCCCCGTCATTACGACCCAGCAAATATATTCAATACTTTTGTGTCATTCGCAGAAACTCTGTCAAACTCCATAAGGGAGTTACGTTTGACTCACTCGCTCGCAAAACCTCCTTCGTTCGTTTTCGGAAAACAAACTCGTGCGCAAATATCGTACGGTCAGCACTTTCCACGAAAAAATCTATAAATTTTGGTAATGTAGCACTGAGACGCGAAGTCAGTGAAAGGTACGCTGCTTCTATTTTTCGCGTTTAACTCTTTAACTCATTTCAGTGACAAATACAGAATTTCTCCTTTCAATATGGATACAACATCAAGCGGACCACAGGCAGCCCAAGCTCCAGTTGTGAGATGATCACCTTGCGAAAATATACAAGTTTGTAGGGGAATATTTACGACGGCTCTTGGAAAGTAAAAATACCATTAAATTCTCGATGAAAATACCTCACCTTACTTCCACAGTGCATTACATTTTGTCTGAGCGCTTACTTTGTTGAAACGAGCCCATCTTAGCGCGTTATCCATTTCTAGGTTTCCTGCTCTTTCTCTTTCGATATTCTGGTCGATTTTTGGGTCAACAGTCGAGTTTTGTTTGTGAAAGTGCTATAACAAATAGAAGCCAGACTAGTTCGTGTCGGAATAAATTTTGGCCTCGCGAGATGTCAGATTTATTGTCTAAAACGTAAATCTGATATAAGTAGTCATTACAGAGTTTTAATTTGTTAAGCTCTAGCAAAGGTGAGGGAACGGTCAAAAAAGGAATTACGTGCTCATAGGGCAAAAACACATAAAATGAAACCATGTGACACCTCCCCATATATAATGACTGATTCCTAAGTATAAATTTTTCACCCGCTCTGTTCCTTACAAACTGTCTGTGATGGTCCAAAGTTGGAGGTGCATTTAACAACGTACCATAACCCTTCAACTCCCTCAAGTGATCAACACAGAATTTTTCCTCACAAGATCAGCACAATGTCAAGCAGACAAGTGATGAGAATAAAAAAGATGTAAATTACGGAGTATTTGTTGATCCTATACCAAAATCTCCAAATTCACATTGTAATAATTGTATGGCAGATAGTAAAGGGAGTTACAAACGAGATCTTGGCAGTGTATAAGGGTAGTGGACCTAAATAATTTGGATACTTGTTGCGTAACATTTGCATTTTTCGGTTTACATTTCATGATCTGTTGGATTCAGTCATACGGATGAGTGCTTCTGATCCTTTAGTATGAGTTCACTGGCGTGTAATTATAGACAGATCGCGTGATCTGATTGACAACACCTTAATTCTAAAAGCATAGCAAAATACCATTGCGCTGGATCTCCGGAAGCTAACTAACGCATCTTTTTTACAATTTGAAAAGAGCAACTCACTTTTTGATGTGTAGAAAACGTAATTTGGAACCAGAAGCACGGGTGAGACAGACGATTTAGAGGAAAAACTTCTATTTGAGACATTTGATGAAGAATCAAAACCAAGCGGTTTCACAAGAGTGAATAATGTTGTCAGTTGAATTCAAATCAATTTCCTTTAACAGGTAATCAGTGTGGAATCGATTTCAAGGGTTGTGTAACTAAAACATTGTGTCTAAATCGGGAGAGGATCATAAAACCAAAGGTAAGAACATAGCGTTCAACAAACAATGTAAAAATATTGATGTCATATATGACATTGTTAATTGCATATGCCTCGAGCAGAATCGCTAAGTAAGAAACCAAAGAACCTAGATCGTCAAATCGTGATTACAGCTTCCCAGTTCTTTAACTCAGCAAGCTTTCTGATGTGTGTAGGTTAGATTATACTACGGGTAACATCTAAGTTTTGGGTGTTTTGGCCCTATAACGCGACATGATGGAGTCAAATTTGATCTCGAAAATGAAAGCAGAAATCGAAAGTAAAATGTCATACGTGGGAAATATTATTCCTCGAGCTGAGTTACTTTGGAAATCAATTTATCTTCTTTGCTCTACTGATAAAAGTTTACGTGAGGATACAATCGGCTGTACTAATAATAACCATTGAATATCCTAAACAAGCGTATGTATAACAAACAGATAATTATGTGGAATATGGAGACTAGACTGCGAAAACATTAAAGGGAATTGAGGATTAGGGGTGCCTAGAAAGTCCAAGTTGCACAGATTATTCCTCATGCAGGCTGTAATTGTTACATTTAGTCAATGAACGATCGAAAGGTATACTGTTGTGAGTTCTGATCCTAGAGAGGTTATTAGTCTGGCTGGTCCTTTCACTTGTCAATTTAAAGTAGTAAATTCTCTCAGTGCTGTGAGGCAAGAAAAATATTGTTTGCATCTTTGACCTTCTGTTTTAAAATTTCGCATAGAGCAACCCGCGTGTTATCATATAGAATATGTAGTTTAGGAACAGAAAAACGGGCAAGAAAGACAAGTTGGCGAAAGCGAGCGGTTTTATTTGAGTGGGCTGCAGAATACTATTGTTGAACTCACTTCAATTTCTTCCAACAGCTGTTGATTCAATCGACTTCTAGCGTTGTGTAAGAACTGTGGCAGAGCCAGGAGAGAAGCTTAAAGCCAAAGGTAAGAAAAATGCCTTCAACTAACTAGTTTGAAATGAGGAGGTGACATTTATGATTACTTACGTTTAACGCACATAACGAAACGACGCGTAAGAAACACATATCGTCAACTTCTTCGCAGTTCTTTCACTCAGCAAGCTTATTGGTATGTGTAAGCTCAATTTTACAGTTGGTAGCCTCTGAATTTCGAAGGTATTTTATTCTTCCAACGTATAAAGCAACATGCTAGAATCAAACTTTATTAATGCGGAACGGAAGTCGAAAGCGAAATGGAAAGACTTACGAAATATAACTCAAACTGAGTAGTTAAATGAATTAATTTGTATTCTTTGCTACGTCGTTCAAATGTAAGGGATTTTCTTGCACGATTTAAAGAAGCAATAAGTGTAAGGATACAAGCGTCTGTTGTGACTACAGCGTACCATGGAATATTCTAGCTTTCGATCAGTGGAATTTTTTGGCACTTTTTCGGCACTTTTTCGAATTTCAACCACTATTTTACATTTCCAGCACTCTTGAGTAGCATTTGAGGAGTTTTTCAGTTTTTGAGAAACATTTCAGCACATTTTTTACAATTTTCCAGATGTTAAATGCAGTATTTTGTCTTTGAAACGTTTTTGGTTAGGCCGCGTAATTCTATTATCATGAGCATTAATTAGAGATAACTCAACCTTGTCGCCTGACCGGCTGACTGTTGTTATGGAAATGCACGAGCTATGGTCCTTTAAAGCGTGGGAACAGTCGATTTTGATTGGTTCGTGACTTCGTGTTTTTCAAAACTTTTGAAAGCTTTTGTAATGCTTCGATACAATAAATCGACTATAGTTCAGTGATGCTGTGTGCTTTACAAACTATATGCTAAACTGATATTAAAGAGTTTTTGTTCGACAAACGCTGTTATACTTTATAGAAATCCGAGAGTTAAAAGATTGATAAAACTAGGAATGTGTCTAAACCCTCTGCTAGGAAATAATAAAAAGAAAAAAACAAAAACTTAACCGCGAGCATCTTTCGTGCACAAATTCTAATTTTCAAGCACTTTCTTTATAGAAATCAAGCACTATTTGAGAACTTCTTTCGCTATGTTTTGAGCAGTTTTTGGCGATTTTTAACATATTTGTACAGCCATAAGGTATTCAAACTCACCTAAAAGAAGAAAAACATTTAAGAGTAGTATAATTTAACTACAGTATTGCTTCCTGTATGTGTATCTGTTCATCTCCATATAGAACACACAAAATGTATTCCGACCCATACATGTCAAGTTGGATGATATTCTCAAATTAACTCACCCGCACTAATCAGATATGTCGAAGACCATCGAGGAGACTAGGAGACTAAATGTGATATTTCCAAAGAGATGTAGAATGGCAAATAATGTCAGTTAAGGAGATTTGCTTAGAGTTGAAGAAAATATGCTATGGTGCTCTTTCCTTTTGACAGTTTAGTTACTGGATGAACTGAAAGGGGGTCAATTTTAACAGACTTTTGCCATAATCTAGTTCTCATATATGCACTACCAGATGCATGTCTAATTGTCTCATGGTTTTGACATGAGGTAAGAATGAATTGTCTATAAAAAGGCACAAATTGAAATTCTAAGAAATTTTTACTTTTTCTATGAGAGCCTCCCCCTAAGTATCATGTATCGGAATTGACTAATTCATTAGAATTGTGAGTAATTTCACTTATATGGCAGATACTCAGAAGCCATTCAAGTAAACTGACAGCATATACTTCCATAACCAAAATATTCTAATTGATCATCCCATCCCACAATATTAGCACTGGAGTCCAGTTCTCTCATAAATGCCTAAAACTGCGATCGTGTTATGTTGAAAACTTAACCCAGCATGTTCACAAGGGTTTACCCAACTACACTTAAACAAAGAATCAGAAGAATTGTTTGTCTAACCATTTGATGATGGCTCCCTTTTGTATTATTCACTCAGTACAACAGATGTGCAAGAGCTAATAACCTCCTCCTTGACAAAGAAAAAATATATAGCAGTAAATGGTTTGAACCCGGGGGTAACATGTGAAGGTGTAATCTGATCGTCCGGGTGAGTGTAGTCCTGAGAAGGACTTTTTTTCGGTGGTAGAGACTGACGTTTCGAGAACCTGTGCGGAGGTCATCATCAGAGTCAACATTACTAAACAGTACTGTCAGCAGTTATATATATATGTATATATAAATATATATTTATATATACATATACATATATATACATCTTTTGATAGTTCTCTGCTGTTTGAATAGTTTCTGTTTCGAAAAGAAAGCAGCACGGAACTATCAAAGTATATCTGGACACTCAAAGACAGCAACACCAACTTCACAATTAATTGGAGTATTTTAGCGACCGCCCCGGCCTACAGCAACAAAAGCTAGCGCTGCCCCTTGTGCCTCACGGAGAAACTTTATCAAATTAGAGCTAAGAAGCCGTCTTTATTAAACAAAAAGAACAGAAATTATTTCTAAATGCAGCCATGAGAGTAAACAACTTACCAAATTTCGCAAATTTCACAAGCCGCTAAAAATAGTCCCAGAGAATATTTATTTCATCGCACCAGCGAATCAATGAACTACTAAATATAAGGAGGTATGTTCTTTATTGAATAAAATTCTGTCTAACGAGCGCTTCCGTAAGAAACTCAGAGTAACAGAGAATCGATGCGTCCTCTTTGATTCTTCAACTAATCTATACTCAGCTCTGCTAAAGCAGCATTCAGAACTTTATGCCAAAGTAGACTCTACCCTCACATTTATATATATATATATATATATATATATATACTAAAATAAATGAAAAACGAAAGTACTCTTTTACTTCTGCGCCACGCGTTTCACTGCTGTTGCGGCTCTTCTGGCATAGTAAAGTGTGTTTTCTATATGCTTACACTATACAACCTATTTGATAAAACTTAATTATCTTGTGATACCTCCAGCCCCACGGATGCAGCACTACATTTTTTTCCGAAACTTACCCGCATTGTGTAATTATCATTTTTTTGGTCCATTTTAGAAGAAAATGAACTGCCATTCTGCTTCCCGCCCCCCCCCCCCCCCCACCCAACTCCAATGGGTGACTTTAATTTTAATTTTAGTCTAGGTGACTGGTTCTTTTTGAAGAGGAAACTTTACATAGGGTAAGGAATTCCAGACAGCAAAACATGGTCTTGAAATTGATCATTACTCTTGTGAAGCCTACCCAACTTTAACGTGTATTAAACAAGTTGGATTGATTTAAGACCACAAACACATGCACTAAATAATCAAGGGTTTTTTCCATAAAATGATATAAGAACTTGATCAGCGTCTCAACAAATTTTTCAAGTATTTTAACATAGACATAAACTTTTTAATATTCTAAAAGAAAATGTATGGTTGAGTTCTCTGGTTCTCTCTTCTCTGGGTGATAGAGAGTCAACCATGTAGCCCAAATTAAGTTTTTGCATCAAAAACGTCTCAAAAACAGCATTAACAATTCGATAAATGAATTCATAGATTGAGCTCTCAAAGCACACCACGTTTGTCCTGCACTAGCTAAGCTGTAACCTTTCTCCTTTATGCATTTCAACTATAATGTACAAGCAGTCTCTGATTTTTGGTTCAGTTAGACAATTCAAAGGGAAAAAAAAGTAAAGAGCAGGCAGCCAAAAAATATGCTCCCATAGTTCCTCACAACCTGCTAGAATCAATATCATTTCAATAACTCTTTATGATTCGTATTAGGAACTTTCCCAAAAAGGAGAAATTGTTACATGAACTTGAAGTAAAAACCTCGTCACTTTAGTTACTCCAGCCTCGTTGTCTAAAATAGTTTCACAATGAAAAATTTCACATTCTTTGGATGAATTGATCTCTACTACAGCATATGGCTTCTGCTGCCACACCAGCATTTCCTTCTACCAAGGAGACAACCAACTATGCTCGACTGTGTCGCCTTCTGGTGGATGTTGGATCTCAGGCTTTGAGAGACACTTTTGATGCCATACACCCTCCCACAAGACTTCATGCAGTTTTGGGGCGTCACCCAGAGCATGCAACACTACAGTATCTGAGGAAGAAGAAAGTTCTGAATCCTATACAGTGGGGGAAATTGTATCCAACTATACCATCATCGGTCTCATCAAAAAACTTTGATATAACTTTACTGATGGTGCTACTGAGAAATATCTGTGGGCTGGTTCCTCCCAGCACTGGATGGGACAGTCTTCCCCCAGCTGCAGATGTGAGTAAGGAAGCCAACATAGCCAGGCTGAAATACTATCGTAATGCTGTGTACGGCCATGCCAGCCAAGCCTCTGTGGATGATGCAACATTTAACAACTACTGGCAGGATATCTGCAAAGCCATATTAGGACTGGTTGGAGCAGGTTATGGAGCTGCTATCAGTAACCTTAAGAATGAGTCCATAGACTCTGCTACGGAAGAACACTACAGGCAGCTGCTAAAGCAGTGGAAGCAAGATGAAGACAACATCAAAGAAACGATCACGGAGTTTGAAGGTACATGTTATGCCCTATTAATGACTCACTAAAATCGAAAGGCGAAGCATGATAATTATTGCTGGACATTAGGGGATATACACAGCTTTGGCTCACAGTCAAGGTATATTTACCCGAATGTCCCTATTTACAAAACTGACATAAACGTTACCCTCTATCATCAGAGCGAACCAGACAAGAGTTGCAGCAGATCAGTAGTGAAGTGCGAAACATTGGAGAAAAGTTGGACACCCAGCTGAAAGAGGACACAAGGAATGAAGGCAAAGAACTCGATCAGCACTACATGATAGAACATGCAATAAAATTGTGTCCACAATTTCCATTTGACGCGTGGATTCTATTTAAAACTGCGAACTCACAAAGAAATTTATGTAGTCGCACCAACCAAGATCTCAGCTACTTTTGAAAGTTAAGAAGGCATTATTTGTGATCGGATGTAATTCAAAAAGGGTCTTCTGTACACCATTTGAGCTTACATGTTGTCGCAACTCTTTTAAAATATTTAGCGAATAGTGCGATGGGGTAGTTGCCACAAAGGAACAGGTAGCAACCTAGGGTGAGGGGGGGAGTGGCTTCATATGTCATGAGCCGCAAGAGGTCTCCTTGGCTAGAACCCTCCTTAATTGAACTAAACTATGAGAGGAAGGGAAAGAAAGGAAGCAATTATCTTCAAAACCCATTAGATAACTTTGCTGGCAGGGCTTCTTTGATTGCTTAATTTGTATTTACCTCATCCGGATGTCCCTATTTTCAAAACTGACAAAAACTTTATCTCCCTATCATTAGAGAAAACCAGACAAGAGTTGCAACAGATGAGGAGTGAGGTACGAAACATTAATGAAAAGTTGGACTCCCTAATGAGAGATGACACAAGGAACGGAGGTAAACAACTTAGCAAGGCTAGAGTGCATTATAACAAAATTTTCCACAGAAATTATGATACTGTTGTGGGCGAATGCCTACAAGCCGATCAATATGTAGAGGAAGTTACTTTAAAATATGAATGTGGAATATTTCAAAGGATAAATGATTGAGTAGTGACACACTTATTCTTAGAACTTAGATTGTGATGAAAAATAAGCAGTCTGCACGCCACAATATATGGCAAATTGGAAATAGAGTCAATTACATTTTATTGACCTATGTATACTTTACTACAAAGCTCATATGTAAGATAAAGCTCTCCTTAATTTTTTTTCGTAATATTGTCAAGTTAGAAATATCATGTTGAGATTAAATTCACGCTACAAATGTACGTGATTGCTCTACTAGGTTGACATGCAGTGACAGAAACCAGTAAAGTTAAAATAGTTTCACAGGAAATCTTATGCTACATCAACCGGCGACCGAAGAACAACTTAAAAGTTAAAGAAAGCGTAAAATATTTCGTAGTGAATTGATGTATGGAGACGGTTTAAGCGTTAGCAATGGTTTGTTAAAAGATGGGTAAAAATCGTTATCAATGACTGAATAAATGAAAATCATATTTGTGAGCTGCGGCTCTTTCAAACCGGCAGTCTTAATCCCACAGGGATCAACGAACGCTTTTCTTTCCACTAATTTATTCATGTTTTTCTCGTTGCCATGCTCCCACCAATAACGTAGCTCCATTTTCTGCCTTTAAAAGCACATACAACCCACAATTCCTCTATCCGCTCCGACGAAGGGCTAACACTCGAAACGTCAGCTTTTGTAATCATTACGGTGGCCAATTTATCATTTCAACTTTGTTAATATATCCAAATTATTTCGTTACTCCCACCGACGCAGCCCCCAACAGTTTCTTTCGAAACTATCAGCCTTTATTCTTACAACTTAGATTGGGAAGAAAGATAAGCAATCTGGATGCCACACTCGTGCGTTACATGGTACATATCAAATATTGTCAATTAATATTCATTGACTGACAAATACTCTACTAGAAAATTAATATAATAGTCTGCCAAATATGAAAGTTAAACCTCTCCTAAAAATTTGTTTGTTAATGTTAGCAAGTTAGAAATACTATGTTGAGATTAAATTCAAGCTACAAATGTATGTGCTTGTTCTGCTAGGTTGACATGAAGTCAAAAAAATCAGTAAAGTTAAAATATTTTTAAAGGAAAACTTATAGTGCATTTATGTACGGAGATGTTTAAGCGTTAGCAATGGTTTGTTAAAAGAGGTGTACGATTCGTTACCAAAGATTGAATATATGAAAATCACATATGTGAACGGTTTTTGGTAGAGCACTGCACCGGTACCGCAGAGGTCATGGTAACTGCTGGTAACTGGTCTCTGTGACCTCAGTAAAATTAAGTGTAAATTTTTTAATCTGTTCTAGTATGATTTCAGTGGAAATTGATAAATGAGCATAATGTTTTGCAGAAAGTACCACAGAACAATTGAGAGAGATGAAAGGTGAAATTCAAGTAATGAAACAAAAATTGGAGGACTCGATGAGCGGGCTATCACCTAACAAGAGACCTGGGATTGAAGGTAAATGCTTTTATGTAATAAATGTTAAAGTTGGATGATTCTGAAAAAGAAGTGATGACAGTCTGTGCTGAATCTTCTTATATTCTATGAAACCAAAAAGAGACGCAGTTCTTCATTAAACTGGTGAGGCTGATCATACTACTTAGAACTTCACGAAAAATTGAACTTGACAACGGGTTAAGAGATAGATTGTGATGTGATGCCCGAGATGCAACTTGAGGCACATTATTTTGACCTGGTTGGGTCTAGTCTACACTGGTAGCAACACAAAATAAAACAATGAGTTAAAAAGCCAATGTTATGTCTTTTCCCGCCAAGAATAAGAACGAAACGTTTCTTAAGTTTATTTTGTAGGTGTAATGTGGCTTAAGGTTTCCTGGTGTAGTCACGAAATCTCAAGTTATTGTTCCGTGTTTTCCTTATTCTTCCCTTGGAGTTTCATAAGTGCTATATTTATCTGTTGCTGTAGCGCGGAGGTTTTTTAATTCAAGGGTTGTAGGCAATATATTTCGCTTGAGAGCGCTGAATGTGCCTTTTTTTCAGCGTTTATTAAGGGCATAAGGACTGAAAGTACGTGTCATTCGTTCGAGCTCTTTCTTGACGCGTGACTCTGCTTATGCATATATTTACTCCAAATGTATGCTCAATTTACACGGATCAGACCTTGCTTAGTTTCATCTTTGCTTTGCTAAGGAAGGCACGAGATGGGAGACCGCAAAAAGCATTGGGATCCCCTTAAAAGCACGAAGGACTTTGAAAACACTTACTTTCCCGAAGTTGGTGATCCAGAACTTCAGGTGTAGAGAATAAGAACACGCACGCTTATTGCAAAGTAACAAGTAGAATAACGAGTATAAGTGAATAACTTTTGTTCCTATGCGATGGCCTGTGCACATCTCAAAGTCATTAATGATATCAATGAGTGTTCTAATGATCCCTGTGTAAACAGTGCTACTTTTACTGACTGTGTGAACAGTTATGTTTGTGCTTATCAGCCTGGATTCGATGGACTCCGTTGTGAAATGAGAACCAAAAGAAAACTGCAATTTGTTTATAATGGTGACCTTGACAGTATTCCTTCTGAAGTTTTTCTCACTACATCCATCCATTACTGGTAACCCCACAATGCAGTGGATAAAAATGTGTTCAAATAAATAAACAAATGAATCACTCAATAGTGCTATTAGAATGTTAGAATTGTCCTGCTTCACTAAAATTAATGTGTAGAGACATGATTACCTTATAGTAAAATTAATTTAACCTTGGTTAAGATTTATTTCTTCTGATCTAAATTTTGGGGAGCACATTTAATACAAATCATTTATAGAAGGCAGACCACCTGGCCAATCTGAGTTTAGAGAAGGTGGTGAACTACAGATTTGCAGCAGGCCATGCAACCATGCAAACTATAGGACCACACTGCTTAGTTACTTATTACTGTGAAACTAAGAAAGCCACAAACACTTTGACTGATTTGATTCTCTGAAAATTTGGATTTTCGTGTCAGTAGCACTTTCATGAAAAATTACTTTTAGTAATACAGAAGACTGGAGAACGGACTTCTTGTCCAGGGATCCAGCGAGACTAAAAATACCAATCAAGAAATCGTTACGTAGTTTTCAAACGGGATTATTCGTTTGAAGAAACTGTGTAGTCACGTGGCCACAATAGTCGAGAGACAGAGACGTAGCCCACCATTTTTTGTAATGAGGCTTTAAATGAGAACTGAAAAGAAGATGAATTACTGTTGATCTCATTGCAAATGTACTCAAGCAGTGCCATCACCGAAACAAAATTGGGGCGCTCAATAAAATAGGAGTGCTCACTCAGCAGGGGCGTCTTTATCCTAGAAAATTCACAAAGACTGAAACTAGCGTCGGTAGCTGCAAAACGGCGGAAATCAGTGCCTTGAGTAGAGGCAAATGAACTTTGCTTATGAAAAGCGCAAAAGCAAGCAAGCTCGTATCAATTTGACAAATTTGTATAGGAGGGATTGAGGTATGGCTTAAGTCTAAAACGGGACCATGTCATATAATTTTGAGCTCAGGGAACGCTTTTGAAAATCACCAATATTTCGAAATCCAAATATCGCATTTCGTGGCAAATTTTTAATTATCATTTTGCCCATGCGGAATCTGTTATTGTAAACAATTTTTCCATGGGAAACGGATGAGAATTTGAAATGAAAGCAATCTGCCGTGGTTAGCTATGCAAGGCCAGCTTACTGTATTTATTCCCTGATCGAACACGGGGCTGACTTCTAAAATGTGCTTGGAATTCTGGATTTAACCACGGGGTGCCTGATTAGATTATATCGTGACGCAAATGGCGATGTTGCGATTTTCACAAAGTTCAGCTTGGTTTTTCCGCGCGGAAATGAAAAGCCTCAAACTAATTTTTATATCCTCGAAAACAAAAGTATTTCCAGTTATCATGAGCTTAACCTGAAACGATTCTGAGTTATATTGCGTGGGCAAAACGATTTCTGTGCGAGATAGTTAAATTTTGATCCGTGACATTTTCAATGCAAAGAGCGTGACATATAGCTGAATCAACCCATCTAGTGGAGTTCTCTGGTAAGACACGAAGTTCTCTTCATAATGACATATTTTGAATGAGCATCTCTAAATCTGTAACTGACAGTAATTTTAGCTTTTACAGCATAAGAGGGCAGTCAAGACTAACTTAATGGAATTTTGTCAACATCTTTTAACTCGCATGAGACAGTTAAACATAATGTCACACAGACGATGTTCATTTCCACCTTCGTAATTGCTAAATTTAGGGCAAGTTTGGATGAATTTATGGACATCTTCATCTTAACAAAACAACCATGCTAGTTTTGAAAGTAGGGACTACCCCAAATATTGATTTTGAGCGAGAAATGGAGTAACCACAAACATACATAAATCAAGTCATGTGCACTTTGACTGTTGAAAATTAGCAAAGTTTACCGAGCTCCTGTAGCTCGAAAAGACTAGTTCCCAAATTGTTTTTGTTGTTTTCGGTACACCAGCTTTAGTACTAAACATGGATGGTTGTGAGCACTCCAGATCCCGTTATACTTTTGGGAAAAACGTCTTGGAACAACAGCACACCCGTTCAGATTTGGAATGTGCTGTTTCTGTGGTATTTTCAAGACAGCGCAATTCTTTATTGTTTCGTCAGAATTTACATATTTTGCTACTAATCACAGAAGAGATGTAAAATGATACCACATGTTTGATTTATGCTATTTGAACAAATGCGTAAGATTTTATAGCCTTCAGCAAAACGCTGAATATTAACTCCGGAATAAACAATGTTCTTTGTTTTTGACCTCGCATCTCGTCGCCAAAAATTTGATGACGTAGCATTACGAACCAAATAATTACAATTTTTGCTGATAGAATAGATCAAATATCTCACAGTAAAAATTGGAGGGAATTCAGTGATCGGCCGAAATTCGAGTGGTTGGTTCTTACGCGGACAGCCTCTTAGGAGCAAATACGGCAAAAAATCAAACATTTTCGAAATATGGTGGCAACAGTCAAAATATCGATTCGGCTCATATTCTCAAGTTAGCTGGGCCTTACAGTGAAACAAACTACTGCATACTTCGTTTGGCTGAATATCGATTTCTTTTCGAGAAAGACGACAAAAACTGAATTCCGCCAAATTGTCGCTGTTGAAGCTCAAAATGTTTTTGGACGAATCTTGGAGCGTCACGCCACGAACTGAAAGTACTTGGACCGATGAAAAGAGCCAAATCTTGAAAAAAGGCATCAAAACATATGTTGACAGCAATTTGAACAATTACTGATTGTTTTGTATACACAATCTAATTGTATTTATCCGACTTTCATCCAACTAGATTAAAAATAGGTTAAAAGTAACCAGTTATTTGACTAAGTGCTAAACAAAATAATCGACTGAAAATCTGGCTTTTGGAAGACGAAGTGTGTTTCTTTTTAATCTCTGAAGTAGTTTTTAGGGAAATGATTCCGTGTGATTTCATTGAATTTTAAAGTTGGATAAAATGGGCTGATTTGACGGTGCCGTCAGTTAGTCAAAAATGTGCACATCCACACGCAAACTTGATTGTTTTGCATTTCACATCCAGACTACAGCCTTTTCAACATGATATCCACTTACCCTCCATGTTGCTGTATCACAATAGAGGATTGCAGTCCTGAAATTGTTGCATCGCTCTCACAGTAGCAATATAGCTCGGATGAATAGTCAACACCTGATAACGACTGCTTACAAAGCGTATCTCGGGGTTTCTCGACTCCCATTTCGTTCAAAAGGAGGCTGTAATTATTTGAAGTAAGAGATCTTTGTTTGAATGCAAGTCTTCAACCGAACCGCGAACCAGATGTAAGCGGGATGCTGCTAGTTCAGGAACATGTTTCTCATATGCGAACTAAAAAAATTCCTTAAACAGGAGTTTTGTGAAACGACGAGTAATTCAATTTGTGCCGTTTTTGATTACTGGCGCTGTGAAAAACGGCCCCTAGAAACGATTTTCGCTCGGAAAAAAGCATTTTACAATATTTCGAAAAACCAGAGTAGTCTCATTTATTTTAAACTAAGACAGATTCATATGATGTACGATCCTCGCAGTAGATAGCGCTATTTAAGCAATAGCGTAAATCAGACCTGAAAAAAAAAAAACAGGCCTATACGGGACTCGAACCACTGACCTCTGCGACACTAGTGCAGCGCTCCACCAATTGAGCTAACAAGCCAACTTGGAGCAAGCCGTTAAGTTGATTCGTAATAAACCCGTGAAAGTGATAAATGAGATACAATGATTTTTTTCAGGTCTGATTTTCGCTATTGCTTAAATAGCGCTATCTACTGCGAGGATCGTACATAATATGTATCTAATACCGCAGTTCAAAATATATGAACTTCATATATTTCATTGTATCTCATTAAGACAGATTCATGGGAAGATTTTGAAAGAATTCAATATTTTGCACTGACATGCATTTACCGCTTTTAGAGAGACTGCCTCTCGATGATGTTTAGAACAAGTGAGACGTGTTAAAATGAACACGTGAGCTGTGTTCAAACGCTAGTCGTGTATAACAAAATTTCGTTTCTCTGAATTTCTGATCTGGATGAGTTACGGAGAATTATATACTTATTTTAAGTCATATTTGCTATTTTGACCCCAACTTACGCGAAAACCAAGCTGAAGTACTTCAAATCAGGATGTAAAAGGTTTTCGTTTTCTTTCTTAGAAGGCTGAGTTGGCTGTTAAGAATTCTTTTTTACTTCCTTTTCTTTAAAGCTCCTCTACATATCAAAGAAACTTATTATTAAGAACTCGCAGAAACCTAGAGAAAAAATATTTATAATATATTCTTCTGTTGTGGTCCTCCTTAAATCACGGGAATGATGGTATTTTAATTATCCTTTGTTCATTAATTCTACCCATTTTTTCATTTAGGTTATAGCTCTGTTGAGTTAATTACTCAGCTTCAGCAAATGCAACTCGATGCCAGCAAAGGCAATGACGAGACAGACCTAAAAATTGAGTTGAAGAAAATTGCTTCAGACAAGGGCTTCAAAATTGTTGACAATGAAGGATCAGGAAATTGCATGTTCTACGCTTTGTCAGATCAACTGGAATTTGCTATGGGAATCAAAATCAAGTATTATGAATTAAGACAAATATTGGTCCAGTACCTCAGAGAAAACCCTGAACTAGTAAGTTGATACCTTACGCTATATGTTACCCACTGTTACTTTAAGAGCACCATATAGGTTAGATCTACATGTGGGCCAACTGGCCAACACATCACTATTTCGCCTGTAGGGGATAATAAGGATCAAAAATACTCTGACATCAGCGTTTAGTATAAACCACACTGCGCACCCATTGGTAAGTGATTAACAAGTACCACTCACGGCCTTCTGGTATGTACGTAAATAATTTTTTACTCCAGTATCAGTGAAAGTGGTGGATAATTGCCTTGCCTCTTTGCCTCGATAAATACCTACTCCTATTCACCCTTATTTCGAAGAATAATTGTTTGATATTTCTGGATTGCCCTTTAAAACACGTTGTGTAGTTCAAGTGTTTTGGTAGAGACCAGGTCCGGGTCACGGATGAACTCAGACCTCCTTGTGAAAATTAAAGGGCTTTGTCTTGTGGAGAAAGCGGCCAACCCAAGGTTTTTTTAAAATACTTTGCAATTGAACCTCCCCCAGACAGGGCAATCTTTGGATAACCTTGACTCTAGATAAGGTGGACCCCACATATTCAATGTTTCAGAAGAGCAAATTCAGGAGTTGAGACTGCTACATCCAATGTAGATCCTTGTGTTCATTACTCTGAATTGTATTATCCGTTCTTACTGTTGTTTAGTATCTCTTTGTTATTTTCTCATTCAATGACTCCTTCCAACGCACTCAACCTGGTCCAGTGTACCATTAACTTTACACTCCAAGTTTTGTTCACTATTTTACTCTTCTCACAGCCGGATGGAACAGATCTGTTTCCCTTCGTCCATGGACATCAATCATGGGCTGATTACTTAACATACATGGAGCAAGATGGCGTTTGGGGTGACCATGTCATTCTGTGTGCCGCAGCAAACTGCTATAAAACTTGCATTCATGTGGTCAGCAGTCTTTCCGCTGTTCACGATGTTATCTTACGGCCACAATGTCCTGTTGACAAAAGCAGGACACTTGTGTTGGGACACATCCATGAAGTACACTATGTCAGCCTTCATTCCACACAAGGTACAATTCTTTACATTATACCTGGTAAATGAAGAGTGAGCTTATAATGATGTTTCGTGTAATTATCTACATCGCTCAGGAGGGAGGAGGTGGCTCTATCGTTCTCTGGTATAGGCCGCCGTTAAATGATCACTGCCAAAGTGACGTCGCACAGTAACATTGCAAGCGCTTCGCTAAGTTTGAGGACAGGAATAGGAGTTAACAAAGAAAATGCCATTACAGGCTCCTTGTGGGTTACTACCGACTAATTTTCCATGAGTGTACAAGCTTCGTTATTTATATTGTGAATTTAACAGTGTACTGTTAAGTGAAAATGTTTGTGTGTAATTTCACCAAATACAATTCGGGACGAGTGCGGGTGACCGCCATATTCACTTCCGCGCCTGTTGAGACAAGACAAAATGCTGTTTTTTTTTTTTGTAAGCTTTGAACAAATCGTCCTCATAAAGGGAGGTGTTATTCCTTATTTATGTAGGTTTATAGCTATTGCTATTTGGGGTGAATCTAATGAGTCATTTTTCTCCTCAATCCTCAAAGTTAGAGGTTGTCGTAGTTTTAAATAGCGGTAAGCCACGATTACATACTTTTCTTGTCTGCTAGTGTTGTAAAGACCTTGGTAAGATCCAAAGATTCTAGTTAATTGGCTTCCGGGCTTTTGTTTGTCTTTTTTGCTTGTGGTACTTTATTTTAAAACGCTCTCGCTACTTCTGTGATTAATTTTTTCGGGCTTGTATTGTAAATTGCTGTTATAGCCAGAGTGTTGACTTGTGTCTTAATCCTTTAAGAGGAAATGTGGCCATAAAACGAACATTTTCGAAATATCGCGGCAACAGCCAAATAATAGATGCGGCTCACTTTTTCAAGTTAGGTGGGTCCTACAGTAAAACAAAACCCTGCATACTTCGTTTGACTGAGTATCAATTTATTTAAGAGAAAATCGATAATGACTGAATTCCGCCCAAATGCCGCTTTAGAAGCTCAAAATTTCAGACGATTCTCGGAGCGTTCCGCCACGAATTGAAAACACTTGGAACAATAACTCTTTTAAAATATTTAGCGAGTAGTGCGATGGGGTAGTTGCCACAAAGGAACATGTAGCAACCTAGGGTGGAGGGGGGAGTGGCTTCTCATGCCATGAGCCGCAAGAGGTCTCCTTGGCTACAACCCTCCTTAGTTTAACTAAACTATGAGAGGAAGGGAAAGAAAGGAAGCAACTATCTTCAAAACCCATTAGATAACTTTAGTGGAAGGGCTTCTTTGATTGCTTAATTTGTATTTACCTCATCCGGATGTCCCTATTTTCAAAACTGACAAAAACTTTATCTCCCTATCATTAGAGAAAACCAGACAAGAGTTGCAACAGATGAGGAGTGAGGTACGAAACATTAATGAAAAGTTGGACTCCCTAATGAGAGATGACACAAGGAACGGAGGTAAACAACTTAGCAAGGCTAGAGTGCATTATAAGAAAATTTTCCACAGAAATTATGATACTGTTGTGGGCGAATGCCTACAAGCCGATCAATATGTAGAGGAAGTTACTTTAAAATATGAATGTGGAATATTTCAAAGGATAAATGATTGAGTAGTGACACACTTATTCTTAGAACTTAGATTGTAATGAAAAATAAGCAGTCTGCACGCCACAATATATGGCAAATTGGAAATAGAGTCAATTACAGTTTATTGACCTATGTATACTTTACTACAAAGCTCATATGTAAGATAAAGCTCTCCTTAATTTTTTTTCGTAATATTGTCAAGTTAGAAATATCATGTTGAGATTAAATTCACGCTACAAATGTACGTGATTGCTCTACTAGGTTGACATGCAGTGACAGAAACCAGTAAAGTTAAAATAGTTTCACAGGAAATCTTATGCTACATCAACCGGCGACCGAAGAACAACTTAAAAGTTAAAGAAAGCGTAAAATATCTCGTAGTGAATTGATGTATGGAGACGGTTTAAGCGTTAGCAATGGTTTGTTAAAAGATGGGTAAAAATCGTTATCAATGACTGAATAAATGAAAATCATATTTGTGGGCTGCTGTTTAAGAAATGAACATATTAGTTATCTTCGAAGTAACGAACACTACTTAAGCAGTAGTGAAAGTAAGGCTTGAAAAACAATTCAGGCCTGTAAGGGATTTGGACATCTGAAAATCACATATGTGAACTGCTGTTCGTAGAGCATCGTACCGGTGCCGCAGAGGTCATAGGTTCAATTCCCGTGCAGGCCTGACTTTTTAAAAGGCCTTATTTCACTACTGCTCATCTCAACAGTTTTTTCCAAGATACATAACGAGAAAATTGCCATGTTAGCCTCTTACTAGATCTCGCGAAAAGTTCACAAGAAAAAAGTGGTGAATGATAATACCCGGTAAGCAGTCGAAGGAGAAAAAGAGAGGCGTAGTGTAATGGTCTGAATGGCACTTGTCTCTCGATTTCTCCAGTCTTTCTCTCCGTTGTCTCTCCCCCCCCCCCCCTATCACCAAGAGAGGACTCTCTCCTGCTTAGAAAGGAGATTGTTGATCCCAAGGCGCTGGTAACTGGGTCTCAGCGACCTCAGTACAATTCAGTGTAAATTCAGAATCTGTTAAATAATGATTTCAGTGAAAATTCATGAAAGAGAAAAACTATTTTGCAGACAGTACCACAGAAAAACTAAGTGAGACCAAACGTGAAATTCAAATGGTGAAACGAAAATTGGAGGATTTGGTGAGCAGGCCACCACCTAACAAAATCCCTAGGATGGAAGGTAAACGCTTTTATGTAATAAATGTTAGTTTAAATGATTCTGCAGAAGAAAATGATGACAGAGTGTGCAGAATCTTCATATGTTCTATGAAGCCAAGAAGAGACACATACTCATTAAATTGCTCGGGCTGATCATACCACTAAGAACTTCGTGAAAAATTCAACTTGACAACGGGTTAAGAGATAGTTTACAATGTGAGGCCAGAGCTGCAACTTGAGACACATTATTTTGACCTGTTTGGGTCTCGTCTACACTGGTAGCAACACAATATAGAACAAACAGCTAAAGAGCCAGATGTCGTGTCTTTTCCCACCAAGAATAAGTAGGAAAAGTTTCTTAAGTTTATGTTGTAGGTCTCGTGATCTAAGGTTTCAAGGTGTAGTCCAGTTTTTTGGTCACGGTGTTTTCGATATTCTTCCCTTGGAGGTTTATCAGCTCTATATTTCTATGTCGCTGTGGCGCAGAGGTTTTTAAACTCAAGGGTTATAGGTGATGTATTCCGCTTGAGAGAGCTGAATGTGCCCTTTGCTGCATTTATTAAAGACATATTTAATATAAGAGAAAACTCGAGTTTCCAGATGGGATTTGAACCCACGACCCTCCGTGATCTAGTCGGATGCTCTAACCACTGAGCTACAGGAGACTCTATGGTGAGCAAGGGTAAATTAGTGGGTATTGACTGGAACCACATCACGCGGCTACACAGCCAAACATCAGCTAGCGCATAGAAGCTCACTAACAGCATCACGCTGTCACATTAAAGCATCACATGCATTAAAGCATCACATGCAGCCAACCAGCCCCCAAAGTGAGCATGTTAAGATGAAATAAACAATTTTTAAAATGAGAGAAAAATCGAGTTTCCAGATGGGATTTGAACTCACAACCCTCCGACCTTACTAAAGACATATGGGCTGAAAATACTTATCACTCGTTCGAGCTCTTTCTTCCCGTGTGACTCTGCATACAAGCTTATTTACTCCAAATGTATGCTCAATCTACGCGGATTGAGCCTCAGTTAGCTGCATCTTTGCTTTGGGTTTGACCGTCTATCGTACTGTTGTCGCGTTAACTATTTCCTATGGTCTGCAGATGTGTGTACATGTTTAAAACCTGAGGAAAGCACGAGATGGGAGAACACAAAAAGCTTTGGAAACCCCTCAAAGACACGAACGACTTTGAAAACGCTCACTTTCCCGAAGTTGGTGATCGAGAACTCCACGTGTATAGATTATAAGAACACGCACGCTTATCGCGAAGTAACAAGTAGACTGGCGAGTATGTGTGAATAACTCTTGTTTTCCCATGCGATGGCTTGTGCACATCTAACATGATAAACGCGGGCCAGAAATGAAATACTTCGAAGTACCATTTTAGGCCGTGAACCAGAATCGTAGCTAGGGTCGGTTATATATACGTGGTTTAACCCAAGCCTCGGTTTTACGCAAACAGTCAGCCTCAAGGATTCTCCATGAGAGGGTGGATTTAATTCGATAAGTGTCCATCAATTGCTAACTATCCGCCCTCTTGACACAGTCAGTAACAATAATAAATCAAAAGTAACCCGGTGTTATTACATTACTCGGGCGGTCAGAGGGCCAATAACTAAAATCAACCAATCAAAATGCTATATTGCCGGTCCAATATTCTGTAAGTATTGGACCGGGCACTGTCCCGAATGGTCCCGAATGATACCACACTTGTGTCCCTTCGAACTTCAGTCGTATAATAAATCTCTTATTAATCAAGCTTGCTCGGGACCGTACTGGAAGAATATCGGCCCTCGGTCTTTTTTGTACGGACCTCGCTGCGCTTGGTCCGTACTGTCACGACCTCGGGCCGATATTCTCCCAGTACGGCCCTCGCGCTTGGTTAATAAGACATATTTATTTAACTATGTGCTCAACAAAATAACCTCTGACGCAAATCTAATTTTGCGAATCAATAATAATTGACAAGTGGTAGCTGCCATGGATCTGCGCGTAAATTTCGTGTAAACTGAAAATTTTTCTTCTCTGATTCTGTTGATAGGGTGGCCAACGGAAACACTTTGAAATATCAGATATATATCACAGTTCAAACTATGTCATAGCGGTGACTTCTTTAGTATGTCAGACACGTTTTAAAAAATTGCTGCTCATCATAACATTCAAATAGAATGTCAATCAAAACCAAGTCACACTCGCCAAATGATGAGATTTTTGCTCGATAGCACTTGATTTTAAAAGGATTGAGAGGCACACGATATTCTTATAATTACTTCGAATTATCCTCTATGCCTTCTAGTTGGGGTCTTTTCTATAATCATCTATGTTAAAAAAACCGCCAGGCGGGAAGAAGCTGAAAGTAGCATTGAGAAGCCACTCACCGGCTGCGCCGTGGAAAACTAGGCCGATTACAAACTGCAAACTATAGCGTCAGTTTTGCGCGTAGGAGAGAGGAAATTTTCATTTTGAAATTAATACAACTTGGTAAAATATTTTCGGACGATCTCGTCATTGAATTTCGCATGATTACCTTGCGTGACACAATATTCATAAAGTTTGTAAGCAGTTCCTTTCACTTTATCAAGTCTTGAAAAATCGATGAAAATAATAATCTACTTGGCATATTTAGTGTGTTTTCGTGAATATATTATTTTGTGACGATTTTACGGGAGCTTTTGGATAATAAACACAGCAGATGGGTCCTTTGAATACGTTAGTACAGTATAAAATTAGAGGATACATTATCCAATACAAAATTAGTGCACTTCAAGTAATATCAATAAGGAAACTTTTTGAATGGATAATAAGAAATATTTTGGATTAACATGACCATTTTTCCTATCTATCTTGCCTTTTAGTGATTTCTTTTCTTGTCTCTCATTACTGCGTGATAAACATAACAATAGGACACTTAGAGCGATGAATCACCTTTCGGCGGCAACATTTTTGTAGATGGGTGTAGAGATTTTTCTCCCCTAAATGCTGTTTCATGGTATCATAAAGCGTGAAAAAGCTGCAAAATGTTCAATTCAGCCGTCAACCATGGGTCGAAGGCGTAAATTTCGTCAATAATTGAGTCCGCTTTTGTGCATTGTTGGGTGGAATTTTCGAAAATGTGCATATTACGTTGATCGGCTGTACAAGAAGTTCGCCGAAACCGCAAGATATTTTTATATTTCCATACTCCTCTAACCTATTTTAGTTAGTTTGAATAAATATATCATTGGGTAGAAGTTGGAATTTTGCGCTGAGCCGATGTAAAAGTTACATATTTACGGTCATAGTGGCAAAGGCTAAGTAGATGTCAAATTGAAAATAATTTTCAATGTAAAGAGCCGTTATAAAAGAAAAACTTAGGTGATTTTTTCTCACAAAGGATCGATCTAAATGTGCGAAACAAAAAAATTGCTCAAACAAGAGTTTTGTGAAAAGACGAGTAATTCAATTTATGCCATTTGATGATCGGCGCTTTTAAAAAACGGACCTTTGAGCGCTGAAGGGACTTTCGCTTCCATGGAAAAAATGTTTTGCAATATTTCGAAAAACCAAGGTGGTTTCGACAGTTTGACTTAACACCTGACGAGAATTATTTTAATTGCAGATGCCTTTGATCCCACCGAAATGATTGAGAACATTTCTCAACTCTACAAAACCCGCGAGGGTACGATAAACCTCCTTCCCTGGTGTGAAGACTTGAACTTTTCTTTTGGAGACCTCTACACCAGACTTAAAATCACCTACAAAGAGAAAACGAGAGGAATAGCTACGGACCGAGTTGTCACAATTTCTGAAATCTTCAACCCGCACGAAAAATGTGAAGAACCAAGAGTTGTATTAATAGAAGGGAAGCCTGGTATGGGAAAGACAACTTACTGCAAAAAGGTTGTTTTCGACTGGGCCACTCAAAAACGCGCAGCCGGAAATTCCTTCGCAAAATTCTGCATAGTGCTTTTGATTAAATGTCGTGAAGTTCAGTCTGACCTTTGGGAAGCCATTGATGATCAACTTCTACCTCGAGATATCGGTGATGACCAAAGAAAGAGATTCTTCGACTTCATTCGCCAAAATCAATCTAAAGTTCTCCTGGTACTCGATGGATTGGATGAAGTTTCTGAGAAGAAGCTACCAATGTTATCAGAAATTATTCAAGGCCGAACGCTGCCAAAATGTCGCGTGGTTGTAGCTGCACGGCACGAGGCTGGAGTCAAAGTTCGAAAATACTGCGACACGCTGCTAGAGGTGGAGGGATTCACTGAAGAAGATGTGAAAACCTTCATCAAAAAGTACTTCAGAGAGAAGACAAACCTGGCCGAACAGCTTATCGAACGACTGCATGACGATAAAACCTTACATGAAATGTCGACGAATCCTCTCAACACTGCACTTATTTGCCTGGTCTATGAAGACTTGAACGGTGTATTTCCTGAAAGCAGAAGTAAGCTGTACATGGACATAGTGGATTGTATACTAAGAAGATACAGAGCAAGGAAACAACTTTCAGAAGTCGACGAGGCGGACCTTGTTGTACTTTACGAAAGCCAACTGAACCACCTTGGCTCGATAGCTTTGAAAAGTTTATTAGAAGACAACTTGGACTTTGACGAGAAGGAGCTTGGAAAACACAAAGGAAGTGATCTACCTGAACTTGGATTTCTCTCTGTTCAGCCCGGAGGCAGTAAACTCCGAGCTACTAGACGTTATGGCTTTCTTCACAAGACTTTCCAAGAGTTCTTCGCCGCTTTGAATCTCGTTTGTCAGCTTATCAAGAAAGAAATTAGCACAGACAGCATAGCTGTTGACAGACGATATCGCCACGAGCTGAAAGAAGTGCTTCTGTTCACATTTGGCATTCTTGCCGCACGGTGCGAGGAAACAGCAGAGAACCTTATGAAAAGTATGGCGACACAGTTAAACCAGGAGGTCGAGCAAAGGGAAGCCAAAGATAGTATGACTGTTATATTAGAGTGCATATATGAATGCAAAAATGAAAATAATTTCCATGTAAAATTGGCCCGCGCTCTTGGACCTTGTCTTCAAATTGAAACCATTACTGTTTTTCCCACATTAAGATTAGATGGGGCTAAAACTATCTTACTAACCAACATTCTTAGAACAAATACAAGTATGACAGCGTTGGATGTGTTTGGTAATGAAATTCGTGATGACGGTGCCGCTGCTCTCGCTAATTGTTTGAAAGGGAAGACATCTCTGAAAGAGTTGAAATTGTCTGTCAATAAAATTGGTGATGACGGTGCTGCTGCTCTGGCTGAGTGTTTGAAAGAAAATAAATCTTGGGAAACGTTAGACTTGGGGGAAAATGCCATTGGTGAAGCTGGTGCTGCTGCTCTAGCTGGTTGTTTCAAAGAGAATACATCTCTGACATATTTGAATTTGAGTTATAATGAAATTGGTGATGACGGTGCTGCTGCTCTGGCTGAGTGTTTGAAAGAAAATAAATCTCTGCAAACGTTAGAATTGAATGGAACTGACATTGGTGAAGCTGGTGCTGCTGTTCTGGCTGAGTTTTTGAAAGAAAATTCATGCCTGGAAAAAATATATCTGATCAGAAATAACATTGGTGAATCTGGTGCGGCTGCTCTAGCTGATTGTTTCAAAGAGAATACATCTCTGACATATTTGAGTTTGACTCTTAATAAAATTGGTGATGAAGGTGCTGCTTCTCTGGCTGAGTGTTTGAAAGAAAATAAATCTCTGCAAACGTTAGACTTGGATGAAACTAACATGGGTAAAGCTGGTGCGGCTTCTCTGGCTGAGTGTTTGAAAGAGAATACATCTCTGACAGATTTGTATTTGACTTCTAATAAAATTGGTGATGACGGTGCTGCTTCTCTGGCTGAGTGTTTGAAAGAAAATAAATCTCTGCAAAGGTTAGACTTGGATGATACTGACATTGGTGAAGCTGGTGCTGCTGCTCTAGCTGAGCGTTTGAAAGAGAATACATCTCTGACATATTTGAGATTGAGTTTTAATAAAATTGGTGATGACGGTGCTGCTTCTCTGGCTGAGTGTTTGAAAGAAAATAAATCTCTGCAAACGTTAGACTTGGAAGAAAATGACATTGGTGAAGCTGGTGCTGCTTCTCTGGCTGAGTGTTTGAAAGAGAATACATCTCTGACAGATTTGAGTTTGTGTTCTAATAAAATTGGTGATGACGGTGCTGCTTCTCTGGCTGAGTGTTTGAAAGAAAATAAATCTCTGCAAAAGTTAGACTTGGATGAAAATGACATTGGTGAAGCTGGTGCTGCTGTTCTGGCTGAGTTTTTGAAAGAAAATTCATCCCTGAAAAGTATAAATCTGAACAGATATGACATTGGTGAAGCTGGTGTTGTATTGATCTCTAAATTACTTTGGTAATTCTGGTGCTGCTGCTCTGACTGCTGGGCAAGAGTGTCAATCATCTCCAACCGAGTTAGATGGGCCTCCCCTGATATTTTATACTCTGCCTTCTGACCAATTTTAAAAAGCAATAATGTAGCGAATGATCAGCGATTGACGACTCTTACCCTAAGCAGGGTAAATGTACAGTAGCTTCTAATCATCGATAACAATATTAATGCAAGACTTTGGTAGCATATATTCACTAAAATTATTTACTTTAGTAAGAGCTCCATTTGAATGATAACTGTATTTCTTAAGTCTTTTAACCGATGTAAATAAAGGTATTTTCAGCAGAATTTCAAGTTTTCTCCAAGTATTCTCTATGTGTGTTTAGTTTTTTTTTTTTTCTGCATTCTTCCAGAAAATCCGTTTGATCACAATGCTCCTTAGTTTACTGTTTCCTTACTTCATGTCAACATTTTTTGCTTGAGATCTTTTAGAAACTGACGCAATTGGTTTAATAGGGTATGGATGCTTTGGGAATTGGGTTTTACTTTGGTCACGATTACTGGATGAACGAGCGAATTGCCTTGGTAATTGAGAAAAGGCGAAAGGAAAAAAAAAGAGAGAAAAAGGACACTGGCGGCAGCCACAGATTATGCAGGTGTTCAAACTTTCCCTACCCTACCCTTCTCCTCAGATATTGTTAGCTGTTAATTTTATCAGAGAATTTCTGAGAAAGGAGTTGCAGAGGAAAAGCAATAAAACCTGGAGAGGGGGAATTCAAACTCGGGACTGTAAAACAGGTTCACGAGCCTTTAAATAACATGAACGATTGGGAAAAAATGTGCGACGATGGAAGAGGATAAAGAAGAGAGGAAAAACAGCGTTAAAGTTATGTATGTTGTAGGTTTTCAAGTGTAATACAACGGCAATTTCACGAGTCAGCTAAAGAATTTTCCTTGAATCGCAGAACTTAATAAAAGAAGGAAAATCTATGAAACTACAGGGACATTGTTTTTATCGTGAGCGCGAAACAAGAGAACAAGAGATGCGAAACAATATCACTTTGCCTTGTTTTCAACTTGCAATTCTACTATGAATATCTCGCTTCGATAACCAATAAGAATGCGAGATTTAACTCAGTTATGCGGTTCTATCTGTAATCATTGCGATCTCAACGTCCGTGTAACGCAGACAATTTCGGAGGAACTGGCATTATCGCTTGCCCGTCTTCCTCTGGAAGCGCCTTTAATGTAAACAGGGGCTCACGAGTCACTTTATCTGCGAAATTAACTCACGGAATGTCACGTTACAACGAGATCAAAGGTAACTATGAAGGTAACAAAAGAACATTCAGTAAGGATTTTACCTCGCGTGACTTTATCATTTCTCTGACTGAAGCAGAGAAGTTACTACTTTCAATTTTTCTGTTCTATCTTCGTGTTTTTGGGGGCTGATCAGTGCACGTGATCTTGCTGTTAAACTACGGACCCTTACTTGTATGGACATGATCAAGTCACATCTCTCGCTCAAAATAACTCTTGTAGAAAGGTTGTCAGTTCAAGGTACAAAGAATATCGGTTTCATCGAGATTTTGGTCACGAAGTAATTATTCTTCCACAACGTCAGCCATCGTCAAATTAGCTTTCCATGTGTAAATTTGAAATTAACTTACTTTGTATCTTTTCAGAAAGTCATTCCCTCCACGACGTTACAATTGAAACATGGATCTACTTTAAACACTAAGGAAGTAGAAGAGACTCTAAGCGGCTTGATAGTTAAGTCTGGTTGCTTACTAAAAGAAATAACACTGTTTGCTAACGGCGTAAAATCGTACAATAAGCATAATACGAACTGAAAGAAATTACGCCGTAAGTCTTGGGGAGTTGAATCGCGTTATTGCACTTTTTTCTCAATATTGAATTGGTGTCGAATGAAAGTAGAATAGTTGGCTCATCAAATTCATATGCGGTTCCCTGTGATTATCATTCTGGTGGAGATAAATCCAGAATCTCCGCTTGTTTGCATGCCAGCCGTAAAATCAGCCTACAAGTTCTAAAATATCCACAACAGCTTCTGCGAGAGTAACAAAATCTTGACCTAAAATACTGATTCATGTTTTTCCGTCCTGAATTGCAGATATTTATATATTTCCATGTAATGTGTTCTATTGAATAAATGGCGTTCCCCCCCCCCCCCCCCCGCCCCCCTTTTAACTTATTCTGTTATACTTGGCTGTGCGGAGCGAAGGAAATTAGAACGAACACTACTCGATCGTGTATTTCACCAGCGAACAGACGCGCGTGCAGCGTGAAGTTCGTGACAGCTGTTGTGCATAAAACGGGAGAGGCGTGATGCTCGCGGCCCTCACGGGGTCTCTTTAGCGGTTTACTTTTTCATCACTATTATTGCTGTCTTAGTGGCTAAGGTATAAGTGCCAACAGACAAATTTACATTGAGCTATTTTTCCGGCGACCAAACCAGCAATTGCAGCTTCAAGTTACCAGAATTATTACTCTACCTTAGTTTTCTGTCTTTCAATCTCGTGCTCTGATGGTCCGGCAATGATTGGCTGGTTACGCTCACGCTCTTTAAAGCAAACATCCTCGATTAGTTCACTTTTTCGTCGTTGTCTGGAAGCACAACCAGTTACGCAAACAGGAAAAGATTCTTCAGGTCCATTAGTTACTTAATTAATTAATAAATACAGTACAGTTAACTGACGGAAAGTAACTTTACAACGAGATCACAGGTAAGGGAAACAATATCACGCCTAACTAGAGGCAGCATCCCTCGACCTAAAAACAAATTTCACGTAAGTTCACCTTAGATTCGTTGTTGTTGTTGTTTTTTTTTCCATCAATTCACAGAGAAATTTCCAGTTTTAACTATAAACTGAGACCATTACTCGCAAAAGTGAGTTAAATGAGATCTAAAACAACTGTGACGGCATCAGGTTTGTCTGTAACTTAATGATGTGAGGAGCATCAACGTCATCACCTTTCAACTCTTACGTTTCATCTTCCTGTGTTGAGACTGCATTCATTCCACGTTCTTTCGCTTTTAATAGACAGGCCTAATCCATAAATCTTTCTTGAAGCAAAATGAGAGTATGTTTGATCGTGGACCAGTCCGATTGCTGTCCCTATGCATGTATTTATCCTTGTGCTGTGATGTGCTGAATGAGTGGCAATTTTCCCATTGAGTTATTACTTAGTCAGCTTTGTGAAGCAAAACCAAGTAGAACATGCATTATTTGTGTATAGCACTACCGCAAGGCGAGAGGCACACGAGGAGCGTGGAGCTTTCACAAGCTGTCACGCTTTTGTCATGCAATTGGCTGACGGGATGTAACTAAAAAAATTAACTAGAACTGAGATAACGAAAGTTTCTTTCGCATAAAATTTTAATTTTCATAACTATATGCAGCATACTTCAGTGACTCACAACTGAATGAGGCTAGTGTCCGGTCACAATTAATTCGTTGTTTATTTCATATCAAGCAGGAGAATTTTGGTAGTTTAAAATAATACATTTCTACACAGGAAATGAGAGGATAGTGAAAGTTTTCGAGCATAGGTAAAGCTGATTGTTTCCCTATATATATAAATACAGGTACGCAGAATAGTTTGACCAACATTCAGGTGATAACACTAGTGCTGCAATTAGATATTTAACGACAACATTGCTTTCGTGAGGTTGATGCTGACTTGATTTTCGTTCTTTTCAGGGATTCGTCCACTCTGTAAAATTACAATTCACCGCATGCAGAGGTGAATGACACTTTCAAGTTTAGAGGGAACCTTAAACGTTTAAGGTCGGCTGTAATTTGTTTAACTTTTTTTAAGTACATACATTTTTGCAAACTTTACATTCTCCAGTTAAAGACATTGAACATTTTTATCTTAAATCGCCTGCATGCAGCCTGCACAGAAAGGTACAATTTGTTTTGTTAGGGCATTTTTTAGAGTTTCCTAACCTCAATCAACAACCCTCTTTAGTCTTGGATGTTTTTTAGAAGTGTTTTTGAATATATGAAGTTCATATATTTATCTACTGCGAGGATCGTGCATCATACGTAGAAGCGTTTTTGCTAGGCGGGAAGAAAATTTTGAAATCCCTATCTTGATTGACAACAGAACAGTTTTATGGGCCCTTTAAGTTACCGGGACCTTCGAGAATGGGCTCCTGCAGAAAAGTAATACCGTAAAACGTCCATTAACCTCCCCCCCTAAAATAAACCACGCCCCTCTAATGAGCCCCCCCTATCTTTAGAGGAAGAAACAAATTAAGCCCCCCTTTCCATTAAGGAAACTCGGAAAAATGTTTCTTTTAAGTATCTGTCACGATCTGACACTGTCAATTTGAGAGGCAAAAAAGCGCATACACACTTTTGAATAAACAACAGTACTGGCAAGTACCGCTACTGGCTTGTTAGCTCAATTGGTAGAGCGCTGCACTGGTATCGCAGAGGTCAGTGGTTCGAATTCCGTACAGGCCTGAATTTTTACAGGTCTGATCTTCACTATTGCGTAAATAGTGCTGCGAGGATCGCGCACAAGTAAGTACTGGTAATGTAAATACACACGGGTAAATTGACCATAGCAACGATCTTGGAAAAAAAAAAACGCTCAAAGATCTCACGGAAAGTACTGCTGATTTCCGATTATTCCTCGAGGATTCACTTCCGTTAAATTTTGTGTGAGTCTGCTTGTTTGTTTTCTGCAATGGCGTGTGAAAATCGTGTCGGTTTCCACTGAAAAACTGAAGTCAATTGAGAACCTTTCTCTAGTCAGACACAAGGGGATTGAATGCGACTTTCACCCATCGAATTCGTTCACTTTCTGTTGTGAAATTTACTGTAGAAATATCTAACCCTAACCCTCACCCAAATTCAAGGGACTTATTAAGGAATAAACAAAAGTGTATTTACAGAAGATCTCAAAACTTTCCTTAAAGTTCCATAAACGAGCAAATTGTTCGGAAGAATTCATATATCATATGAATGAGAGTCACATTGATTAATTTAATTGTTAATGGCAAGTACTTCTCATTTTAACTTTCTGAGTTACTTTTTGGGAGGGATTCTTAAGTACCAAGTGTTTTTTAGGCCGCGTTACAATCTTCTTAAAAACAGTTTTAATACCCCAAAATTTATTTAGAAATCAATTTTGGCGGAAAACCAAAGTGATCTGAGAGAAAAGGAAAAGAAAGAATTAGCGTTATTTATTGGCAAAAGGTCGTGACCGAAGTCTTTGCTTAAAAATGCTTTCTAGCCGGTAAAACAAGATATGTTTATGAAAAATTTTAAGAAAGCTTAAGATGTTCTGCAAAGCGACTCAACACGAAAAGGATACCTCCCGCTGAGAGCCGGCTGGATGGGAGATTACTGCCCTCTGTCTGAACAAATCAGATCGCAGAAATTATAGAATACAGCCCGCTCACGAACTGAGGAAAAAACCCAACAAAGTATTGCGATTGTTCATAACCCTAAAATTTACACATTCTAATGTGTACTAAGTGAGTTTAATTTATTCAACGACCTTGTGAAAGACACTAAATGAATCGACCAAAAGCAGAAACACACACACATTGAAAAAATATACCTAGATAATCAATTAACCAGGATCAATTCATAACTTTCTCTCAACTTATTTAATATGAATATTAAATAAACATCTAACACTCTGAGATGATGCATTTGAATTCACTGCTCACTCATTATCGGGTGATTGAGAATCAGAAAATTATCTCAAAGTGATAGTCCATAGAATCCAAAACATTTGGGCAACACCAAACAATTTGATGAGTGATTCGATAGAGTGCTCAATAAAAATGTCAGCGGTTATTAGCCTGTCCTGATTATGTACACAAATTAAAAACCCGCTAGCTACGCTATAGTCAGTGAAATGAGTAATATTCCATGTGCATAAGGTCAAAACCTCACCACCTTAGGTCACACACCCTGGCTGTCTAAAAAAGTTTCACTCTGAAAAGTCTAACACTTTGGGTGATTTGATCTTCTACGACAGCACATGCCATCCGCTGCTGCACCAACATTTCCTTCTTCCAAGGAGACAACCAACTATGCTAGACTGTGTCGCCTTTTAGTGGATGTTGGATCCCACGCCTTGAGAGACACTTTTGATGCCATACACCCTCCAGTAGGACTTCATACAGTTTTGGGGCGTCACCCAGAGAATGTAACACTACAGTCTCTGAGGAAGAAGAGAATCCTGAATCCTACACAATGGGGGAAGCTGTATCCAACTGTTCCATCATCTGTTTCATCAGAAGACTTTGACATCACGTTACTGATAGTGCTACTGAGGAATATCTGTGGGTTGCTTCCTCCCAGCACTGGATGGGACAGTCTTCCTCCAGCTGCAAATGTGAGTAGGGAGGCCAACATAGCCAGGCTGAAATACTACCGTAATACTGTGTACGGCCATGCCAGCCAAGCCTCTGTGGATGATGCAAAATTCAACAGCTACTGGCAGGATATCAGCAATGCCATATTAGGACTGGCAGGAGAAGGTTATGGAGCTGCTATAAGTAAGCTTAAGAATGAGTGCATAGATCCTGATACAGAAGAACACTACAGACAGCCCCTAAAGCAGTGGAAACAAGATGAAGACAATATCAAAGAAACGATCAGAGATATTGAAGGTACACGTTATGCCCACCAATGTTTCAACCAAAAAAACTGAGAGGCGAAGTAAGTGTGCTGCATGAACATTGGAGCAAAACACTGCTTTGGCCCACAGTCTTGTGTTGTGTTAAATTAATTCCCAATGCGAATTAATTCCCAATACTATACACGTACACCCTTTAGACACTGTAGTCTAGATGTGCCAGAGGTAAAGAATGAGAACACTGAATTGATAGGAGGAAACTGTCAGGAAATACAGCAAGAGTAAACAGCAATAAAATGGCTCTCTTTTCAGGAATAAGATTGATATATTTATAGGTAGTCACCTATCGCAGCAGAATTTGAGACAAAGTCTGGCAGCTATGAGATCAGGGCTAGCATTAAATGAAGACTTTCCTTGTTTGGTGTTATTCATCCCTTAAGTATAAATGCAATTTGTTTCAGAGCTTCTAGAATCTGCTAATGATACAGAACTGTCTAAAATAAAATGTCAATTTTGATCTGCAGACAATGTAGATCAGGTGAAAAGTAAAATGGGAGACATTGGTCACAAACTGAAGACATTGATGGCTCGACAAGAAGAAACAAAGGAACAAGGTTATTTCTCAATGGATGAAAATTGTTTATTGGTAAAGATTAGATCTTATAGGCACCTAGCAATTTCATCTGTCCATTCTCCTCTTTCTTCCCCCTTCCTCCATGTACGACAATGTTGGGTGTTCTGAATCAAACAATTTTGAAAGATCTTGACCTGGGTATCGAGTTCACATTTTACGCGGGGTGGGTGGGGGGTATCGTGATCTTGGAAATTTAATGTAACTTGCGTATCGTGCAAAAATAGACCATAAAGGTACGAGACATTTACGCTAGGATTGTAGTATCACTAAAGAGCTACTAAAACTAGCACATTTCGGACGGAAAGTTAAGACAAATGTTTACCGTACAACAAGTAAAGTTGTGATAAAAAACGTTATTAGCATATCGCGTACTCTGTTTTGTCCCACCCTTGCTGAAAAGAGACTTGTCCTGTCATAAAACGACAAGTGTTAATGCAACCCTTGATTGATGTCCGGTACATGTATGTTCCGTTTGATACTCTAAACCAGCGTGAAATACACTGATTTTCCTTTTTCTGTTCTTTTACTGTTTTTCAATTGAATAAGGATCTTTCGCTTAGAACAGCAGATACATGTTAACTGTGTCTAAGATATATAGACCGAAAACCTATTAAACTTGATGAATGTTACGATCTGCAGAAGAAATCACAAATTTGATGTTAGGCAGATGAGAAGTGTGGTTGGAAAATTTATCCATCGGTATCTACCAAACGCTGTGTTTAATGTGTTCAGAGAAGTTGAGCTATTGTCTAATTTTACGTGCTAGAAACTGCCTTCAACATCTGACTTCGTGAGCTCCTTGGCTCCATGCAGGCGTGTGGCTACGTCGTTTATGGTTGGCAGTGAGTAGCGTTCTCTCTGTCGCTGACTTCCTTCAGTTAAAGCACTGCTTTCAGTACGACAACAAATTTTTTCTGTTTTCTTTATATTGAGCTGAGATTGACAGAGTAATTGCTCCCTTACTTTGACACTGCGAACGCCAAATACTCAACTGTCGCGTAAGATCTCCAAATGAATTTTCCCATAATATTCAAGGTCCAATAGAAGGCTTTTTTCTTTTTGCCCGTTTTGGGTTGGTGTGTCAGGGACATGTGCATAAAAGGAGGTGTCTTCCTTAGATGTTTAAATCATGATCACTGGATCTTAGATGATTCATGAACCAGGCCACTTCTCTCTTTCGCTCCCAGTGCCAATGCGAAAAGATTTTCACCAACTCATTACTTCGCTGATACAATCCTTTCCCCCTTGAAATGTGATTCCTTCAGCAGAATACCCTTATTTTCAAACTGACATAAACGTTACCCTCTATCATCAAAACTAAATAGACAGGATTTGCAGGAGATCAGTAGTGAAGTACGAAACATTGGAGAAGAGTTGGACACCCAGGTGAAAGAGGACGCGAGGAATGAAGGTAAAGGACTCGAGAAGCACTATGACGGAACACTTTAACCAAATTTTTCCAATATTTCCATACCAACACAGAAAACATTAATGAAAAGTTGTACACCTGGCTGAAAGAGGACACGAGGAATGGAGGTAAACAACTCAGCAAGATAAAAGTGCGTTATAGTAAAATTTTTCACCGGGAATATTTAAACTGTTGTGGACTAATACTCAGAAGCCACTTGATATTTAGTGGGAGTTACGTTGAAATATACTTGTGGAATATTCCAAAGATTAAATGATTTAGAGGTGCATGACTTGCTAACACTTACCGCTTAGATTGTGACGGCAGAAGATAAGCAATCTGCACGCCGTGTTCGTGCGTTACGGGGCACATATGAAATATTGTCAATTTATATTCATTGGCCAACATATACCTTACTGGAAAGCTGATATGATGGTCTGCCAAATATGAAAGATAAATCTCTCCCAGAAAACTGATTTTTGTTCAGTGTTTTCAAGTCGGATATACCATGTTGAGATTAAATGTAAGCTACAAAGGCACGTGTTAAGTCTACTAGCTAGGTTCATGCAATCGCACTAATCAGCAAAGCTAAAATCGTTTTAAAGGAAAAGTCATGCTACTTTAGCCGGCGACCAAAAGATAACGGGTCCAAAGGCGCTAGTTAGTGGGCCACGCTGATCTTGGTACAATTAAGTGTGAATTTAGAATCTGTTATTTAACAATTTCAGCGCAAACTGATTGAAGAGATATATTGTTTCGCAGAAAGTACCACACAAAAACTAAGTGAGATGAAAGGTGATATTAAAACGGTCAAACGAACATTGGATGATTTGACGAGTAGGCCACCACCTAACAAGAGACCTAGGAAGGAAGGTAAACGCTTTCATGTAATAAATGATCCCATCGAACGCCCGCCTTTCGGTTTATCTGACCATGCCTCAATTGAGCTCCAACCGAAAGAGAGAGCACATGTAAAGCAACCCACTATCACTATTAAGACGAGAGATTTGCGCCCCAGTAAGCGCCAAGCAATGGGCACCTATTTGGATGCTGTGGATGTGAACACCTTGACTTGCGCCTTGAAAACGTGCGCCGAAAAGGTCTTGCTTCTGGAACAGATCATAAAAACAGGACTTGATCATATTCTTCCTATTCAATCCCGGAGGGTGCACTCTACTGAGCCCCCTTGGATCACGTCTACACTTAAAGATCTTATTCAAGCACGCCAGCGCGCCCTTTCCCGTGGGGATAATCAACAGTTTCGGGAGCTAAGGAATCGCGTGAATCGCGAACGAAAAGCGTGTCGGGCTAAGTACTTTCAAGCGAAGGTGAAGCACTTGAAGGAGTGTAGGCCGTCCGCGTGGTGGGATGAAATCAAAAAGCTTAGCGGCTCTTCTCCGGCTTTCACGGAAAGATCTTACGTCACAAAGTCCCTGCAACACCTGTATGAGCCCTCAGATGACATCTCTCTTGCCAACACCATCAATAAGGCCTTTCTCTCGCCTATGCAGTGTTTCTCTCCACTCCCTGCTGATTTTGTCTTAATACCCTCTAACAGTGCAACCCAACAACCTGTGCTTGTTGTATCAAACGAGTCGGTTTATAAGAAATTGACGAAACTGAACAGAAGCAAAGCGCATGGTCCTGATGGTATCCCAGGGTGGGTGTTGAAAGAAAATGCAGATTTACTGGCAGCGCCGATAGCAGATATTCTCAATTTATCTTATCGCGAAGGTCGTCTCCCTCATTCATGGAAAGAAGCGGATGTCGTGCCGGTGCCTAAGCAAAGACCTGTGCAGGACATAAACAAACACCTTCGACCTATCTCCCTGACTCCAATCTTGTCAAAGATAGCGGAGGAGTACGTTGTCGACACTTATGTTAAGCCCGCTGTCCTCTCAAAGATCGACCCTCAGCAATTTGGTACGGTGCCTAAATCCAGCGCCACGCATGCATTAATTAGTATGATCCACTCTTGGGCGAAGTCAACGGATGGAAATGGATCGACTACGAGAGTTGTACTCCTTGGCTTCCGGAAGGCATTTGATCTGATTGACCATCAGGTTCTGGCGCGGAAGCTTTCCTCCTACGATATTCCAAGGCCGATTTTGTGCTGGATCATGGACTTTTTAACGAACCGTAAGCAAAGGATAAAACTGAGTCGCGATTGCTTCTCGGAGTGGGAAGCTGTTCCTGCAGGGGTGCCACAGGGGACGAAATTGGGCCCCTGGCTGTTCCTTATCATGATAAATAATCTTTCTGTAGCAGACACAACTATTTGGAAATACGTTGATGACACCACTCTTGCCGAATCAGTATTGAAGAATGAGTCTAGCTACATGCAATTACGTGTAAATGAACTTGTAAGACAGTCAGAAGTTGATGGTTTCCAATTCAATGAGTCTAAATGTAAAGAACTGAGAATATCATTCTCCAGATCAGGTAGTCTGTTTGATCATATTACTATCAATGACAAGCAAATCGAAGTTGTTTCATCTGCAAGGTTGTTAGGAGTGATAGTCTCGGACAACCTCAGGTGGAACGCACATGTAGAATCTATATGCAAAAAGGCTGCGAAGCGTCTGTACTTCCTAAAACAGCTAAAGCGCGCTAAAGTTCCATCTGAGGATATGCTACTTTTCTATACGACATGTATACGCCCTGTATTAGAATATGCGTGCCCAGTTTTTCATCTTTCTTTGCCGCAATATCTGTCCAATGAAATGGAAAGGTTGCAAAAACGCGCGTTGCGGATGATTCAACCTGACTTATCCTACGCTGAGGCTCTAGTAGCTCTTGACGTTGCGTCACTGTACGAGAGGAGGGAGATCTTGTGTGATGCTCAATTTGATCAGATTGTAAGGGACGAAAACCACAAGCTCCATGATCTACTGCCTCCACGCAACGAGTCCACCTATCGCACCCGCAGCCAGAGATACTTCAAGCTACCGATTTGTAAGACAAATAGGTTCAAAAACACATTTATCATGGCGAACAGTTTTAATTATTAGTAGCTATCTTAATTATTTGTATTTTAGTTTTTGACACTTCTCTTATTGTATTTTATTGTAGATTACACTTTGTAGCTTTTATTGTAGTTATCTTAGAGTAAGTGATAATTTATTTCCATTGTAAAGTAAGTCGTATTTCAGCCGGCCCGGGGGCTGCAATGATTTTACTCTCTAATAAAGCTATCTATCTATCTATCGAAATTGTTGCATCGCTCTCACAGTAGCAATGTAGCTCGGAAGAATAGTCAACACCTGGTAACGATTGCTTACAAAGCGTATCTCGGGGTTTCTCTACTCCCATTTCGTTCAAAAGGAGGCTGTAATTATTTCAAGTAAGAGATCTTTGTTTGAATGTAAGTCTTCAACCGAACCGCGAACCAGATGTAAGCGGGATGCTGCTAGTTCAGGAACATGTTTCTCATATGCGAACTAAAAAAACTCCTTAAACAGGAGTTTTGTGAAACGACGAGTAATTCAATTTGTGCCGTTTTTGATTACTGGCGCTGTCAAAAACGGCCCCTAGAAGCGATTTTCGCTCGGAAAAAAGCATTTTACAATATTTCGAAAAGCCAGAGTAGTCTCATTTATTTTAAACTAAGACAGATTCATGGGAAGATTTTGAAAGAAATCGATATTTTGCACTGAAATGCATTTACCGCTTTTAGAGAGACTGCCTCTCGATGATGTTTAGAACAAGTGAGACGTGTTAAAATGAACACGTGAGCTGTGTTCAAACGCTAGTCGTGTATAACAAAATTTCGTTTCTCTGAATTTCTGATCTGGATGAGTTACGGAGAATTATCTACTTATTTTAAGTCATATTTGCTATTTTGACCCCAACTTACGCGAAACCAAGCTGAAGTACTTCAAATCAGGATGTAAAAGGTTTTCGTTTTCTTTCTTAGAAGGCTGAGTTGGCTGTTAAGAATTCTTTTTTACTTCCTTTTCTTTAAAGCTCCTCTACATATCAAAGAAACTTATTATTAAGAACTCGCAGAAACCTAGAGAAAAAATATCTATAATATATTCTTCTGTTGTGGTCCTCCTTAAATCAAGGGAATTGTGGTATTTTAATTATCCTTTGTTCATTAATTCTACCCATTTTTTCACTTAGGTTATAGCTCTGTTGAGTTAATTACTCAGCTTCAGCAAATGCAACTCGATGCCAGCAAAGGCAATGACGAGACAGACCTAAAAATTGAGTTGAAGAAAATTGTTTCAGACAAGGGCTTCACAATTGTTGACAATGAAGGATCAGGAAATTGCATGTTCTACGCTTTCTCAGATCAACTGGAATTTGCTATGGGAATCAAAATCAAGTATTATGAATTAAGACAAATATTGGTCCAGTACCTCAGAGAAAACCCTGAACTAGTAAGTTGATACCTTACGCTATATGCTACCCACTGTTACTTTAAGAGCACCATATAAGTTAGATCCACATGTGGGCCAACTGGCCAACACATCACTATTTCGCCTGTAGGGGATAATAAGGATCATAAATACTCTGACATCAGCGTTTAGTATAAACCACACTGCGCACCCATTGGTAAGTGATTAGCAAGTACCACTCACGGCCTTCTGGTATGTACGTAAATAATTTTCTACTCCAGTGTCGGTGAAAGTGGTGGACAATTGCCTTGCCTCTTTGCCTTGATAAATACCTACCCCTATTCACCCTTATTTCGAAGAATAATTGTTTGATATTTCTGGATTGCCCTTTAAAACACGCTGTGTAGTTCAAGTGTTTTGGTAGAGACCAGGTCCGGGTCAGGGATGAACTCAGACCTCCTTGTGAAAATTAAAGGGCTTTGTCTTGTGGAGAAAGCGGCCAACCAAAGGTTTTTTAAAAATACTTGGCACTTGAATCCCCCCCAGACAGGACAATCTTTGGATAACCTTGACTCTAGATAAGGTGGACCCCACATATTCGATGTTTCAGAAGAGCAAATTCAGGAGTTGAGACTGCTACATCCAATGTAGATCCTTGTGTTCATTACTCTGATTGGTAGTATCCGTTCTTACTGTTGTTTAGTATCTCTTTGTTATTTTCTCATTCGATGACTCCTTCCAACGCACTCAACCTGGTCCAGTGTACCATTAACTTTACACTCCAAGTTTTGTTCACTATTTTACTCTTCTCACAGCCGGATGGAACAGATCTGTTTCCCTTCGTCCATGGACATCAATCATGGGCTGATTACTTAACATACATGGAGCCGGATGGCGTTTGGGGTGACCATGTCATTCTGTGTGCCGCAGCAAACTGCTATAAAACTTGCATTCATGTGGTCAGCAGTCTTTCCGCTGTTAACGATGTTATCTTACGGCCACAATGTCCTATTGACAAAAGCAGGACACTTGTTATGGGACACATCCATGAAGTACACTATGTCAGCCTTCATTCCACAAAAGGTACAATTCTTTACATTATACCTGGTAAATGAAGAGTGAGCTTATAATGATGTTTCGTGTAATTATCTACACCGCTCAGGAGGGAGGGGGTGGCTCTATCGTTCTCTGGTATAGGCCGCCGTTAAATGATCACTGCCAAAGTGACGTCGCACAGTAACATTGGAAGCGCTTCGCTAAGTTTGAGGACAGGAATAGGAGTTAATAAAGAAAATGCCATTACAGGCTCCTTGTGGGTTACTACTGACTAATTTTCCATGAGTGTACAAGCTTCGTTATTTATGTTGTGAATTTAACAGTGTACTGTCAAGTGAAAATGTTTGTCTGTAATTTCACCAAATACAATACGGGACGAGTGCGGCTGACCGCCATATTCACTTCCGCGCCTGTTGAGACAGGACAAAACGCTGTTTTTTTTTTGTAAGCTTTAAACAAATTGTCCTCATAAAGGGAGGTGTTATTCCTTATTTATCTAGGTTTATAGCTATTGCTATTTCGGGTGAATCTAATGAGTCATTTTTCTCCTCGATCCTTTTAAGTTAGAAGTTGTAGTTTTAAATAGCGGTAAGCCACGATTACATACTTGTCATGTGTGCTAGTGTTGTAAAGACCTTGGTAAGATCCAAAGATTCTAGTTAATTGGCTTGCGGGCTTTTGTTTGTCTTTTTTGCTTGTGGTACTTTATTTTAAAACGCTCTCGCTACTCCTGTGATTAATTTTTTCGGGCCTGTATTGTAAATTGCTGGTATAGCCAGAGTGTTGACTTGTGTCTTAATCCTGTAAGAGGAAATGTGGCCAAAAACCGAACATTTTCGAAATATCGCGGCAACAGCCAAAAAATAGATTCGACTCACTTTTTCAAGTTAGGTGGGTCTTACAGTAAAACAAAACCCTGCATACTTCGTTTGACTGAATACGAGAAAATCGATAATGACTGAATTCCGCCCAAATGCCGCTTTAGAAGCTCAAAATTTCAGACGAATCTCGGAGCGTTCCGCCACGAATTGAAAACACTTGGAACAATAGCTCTTTTAAAATATTTAGCGACTAGTGCGATGGGGTAGTTGCCACAAAGGAACAGGTAGCAACCTAGGGTGAGGGGGGGGGGGGCGGGGGAATGGCTTCTCATGACATGAGCCGCAAGAGGTCTCCTTGGCTACAACCCTCCTTAGTTTAACTAAACTATCAGAGGAAGGGAAAGAAAGGAAGTAATTATCTTCAAAACCCATTAGATAACTTTGGGGGAAGGGCTTCTTTGATTGCTTAATTTGTATTTACCTCATCCGGATATCTCCCTATTTTCAAAACTGACAAAAACATTATCTCCCTATCATTAGAGCAAACCAGACAAGAGTTGCAACAGATGAGGAGTGAGGTGCGAAACATTAATGAAAAGTTGGACTCCCTAATGAGAGATGACACAAGGAACGGAGGTAAACAACTTAGCAAGGCTAGAGTGCATTATAACAAAATTCTCCACAAAAAATATGATACTGTTGTGGGCGAATGCCTACGAGCCGATCAACCCTCGTTCCCAGGGTCTCTCATCTTCCTGCGCCTACACTCGCTCGCTCCAGGGGGCGGGAAGATGGGAGACCCTGGGAACGATGTTGATTCATGGGTTGAACCAATCAGAGATCGCGAAAAACAAAAGCATGACAGACAGCCTATATGATATGGTCGAGTGCGTTGGCTAATATGATTGATCTACAGCGCGCATTCAAGTAAAATTCAGCGAGAATCATCCTTCATTAATGAAACAGATCTGATTCTGAACCTGTTTGAGGTGAGATCTAATATTCTTCATTACAACTGTTTGCGAAGAACACACGGAAGGGGTATTTTCTTAATGATATTGTCTCCAGATTCCAAAGGAAAACAAATATTTGCACGGAAGTTCATTTACATTGTTGTTTTAATTAAAGAAGATACGGCGCGCAAAATGCGATCTCGCCAATTGTGTACACACAGTCAATGCGCTTTTCTGGGTGCCATTTACGGCTGTATACATTTTTGTTACCATTGCAAACGAATTTTGCGTTATTCTTTCAAAGTCTTATGCTTTACAAGTCATTGTTCAGATGAGAGAAACCGAAAATACCCAATCTGTGTAAAAGTAATTTTTTCGCCAGAGCAGTCTTACAATTTGCTATAGGATGTTGTTACAAAATGCGTAGACCGACGATTCTTACAAAAAGCTACAACCGTTATTACAAAATGCGTTACTCGCCTTTACTACAATATGATGCTGCAATGTGAATCACAAAATGCGTAAGTTATTACAAAATGCCGAAGTCGTTATTAGAAAATGCGCACGTTTCGTCTGCTAGTTTCTTTCTTAGTTGCTATTGAATCCTCGAAATTTGTGTATGGGATGAAGATTATTTATACAGTCCTCTCAAAGTTTCTTCACGGGGTTAAAGAAAGGAGATAGCATAGCCTTGTACTAATATGATATCTTGTTAAAGAAACTACACGCGTTTCATCGTTGGTGATATAACTTCTCTCTTCTGTCGGAACGGTTTCTCCTCTATGAAACAGAAATGAGGAAACAGAACGCGGAAGATGTTATGATATACTTTAGGGATTTGAATATTGTTATTACTATTGTTATTATTTTACTGATCAGGGTCGTTATTTGTCTTCACTAGGGTTATTTTTCTTCAGTCTTTGTTTTGCAAGAATTTTTTCAGTTTCCTGATTTTAGTTTCGTTTGTCATAAGTTCAGAATAAACACCGGAAATGTCACGATTTACATAATTTTTATTTTTATATTTTTCCTCTCGTCTCTGAAATCTGAAATATTTTAAATCGAAACTTTGTGAAAAAATTATGACAGAGGATTCCGAATTTCAAACAATCTCATAGTCGAGAAAGGTTCGATTTTTTCATCCTAGTATATTGATAACTATTAATCTGTCCTTCCAGATCAAGTTCTTTATGCAAGTTTCGTTTGTCGTAAGTTCAGAACCAACACCAAAAAGGACATGCTTTACATATTTTTGTAAGGTAAGAGGATAAATAAACTTGAGTAATGTTCTTCTCTCGTCTCTGAAAACTGAAAATCAAATATTTCAAAACGAAACTCCGTGAAAAAAATTACGACAGAGCAATCCAAATTTCAAACAATCTCAAAAGTCTACAAAGATTCGAAGTCATCCTAGTACATTGGTAATTATTAACCCTTTCAGTCCCAATATTTCAGTCATAATTAATTCTCCTTACTGTCTGCCATATAATTGTTATGAAGTCAGTTAGGAGAATTTGGTACTAGGTCAACTGATACTCCCCTATTTTATACTTTTCCTTATTCGCCTAACTTGTCTGCTTGATTTTGTGTTGATATTGTTAGGAGAAATTCTGTCCTGGGAGTTTAATGGTTAATATGTATTTTAAGATCAAGTTCAAACATTGTTATGACACTGGTTATTTTCATAAATCTTTGTTTTGCAGGCACGGTTTCTTGAATTTGGTTTCAGTCATCAAACGGTCAGGTTACTAAACTCGGAAAATTCTACGTTTTTCATTTGGTAAGCAGCTTAAAAAAAGAATTCAATGGCGCTCTTTAATTTTTCTGAATTCTCACAGAAACTTGCTTATATTTGGTGATAAAGGATTCAAACGTGAAAGCAATCTTTGAAACGAAGTTCTCAGTGGGTTTAACCGTTAGCGGTAAAACGACGAAAGAATTAGCCGTTAATCAGCCATGAAAATGTTTCGTTTATCACAACAGAAAAAAATTAACTGTTAGCCGCAATATGCCCGAAATTCCAACCGCTGGCCATAAAAACCATCACCTCACTGAGACCCTCTTAAACCTGCTGACGATTTGTTGTTTCAGTGGTCTAAATAATTAAACTGAGATTCTATGTAATCTTTTATCGATCAAGTTATCATTTTGCTCTTTATCCGCGTGACTCTTGCTATTTGCATTCATCTTTCTTTTACAGGTTAACGTTTTATTTCAATTTCTTGCTTTTGGTTTCTTGAGTCACACGAACAACGCATCAAACTCGGCACGTGCCACGTGCCGAGTTCAACGGTTCGTTTGTAAGGTAAGCAGCTAATAAACATTGAAATAGAAAAAAAAATATTTTCCTTTTCTAATCAATCTGAAATAGTTTATATGGAAACTTGATTTAATCAGTGATAGGAATGCAAGAGATCCAAACAATCTCAGAAATTGAGGAAAATTGTCCTTTCTAAAGTTTGACGCGAACATAGATTTGTAAACAAAATAAACTGGTTTTTGCCACCCTGAAACCTTCACCTCCAAGATCGGATTAGTAATTCTCCTTTCTTGGTCATCTACATTTCCTTTAAAAAAAAGTGAAGAGATTTTGATGTTGGGTCAAGTTGGCAGTTTGTGTATTCTAGTCACCTGTTTGCATGATAATGCTTTGATACATTGAAAAGGAGAAGCTATTTGTAAATCAACTCTGACATTTGGGGGTTAAACAAGACACAAGGCAAATCAAATTTTAAGAGAAAAATGTCATGATGTAAACAACATACGCTCCAATGCCAGTAAATGGCTTGAATGTAAAGATGTAGTCTGATCATCCAATGCGCTTCAATACTTTTCTGTGCATTTTTTTTATGAAAAGAGTGAAGCAGTGATATTTAAACAATTCTTTATTTATCGATCAATCAAATCCTTACTTTGTATTAGAACTATTTGATATATAGCTAACACTTAGGCAATATGAAGTGAAATGTTAGTTCTGATCGGCTAGCTGAACGGGCAAGATAGAACCATTTTTCCCGCTCGGGTCACCCTCTTTGTTCCTGAGTGAGCAAGAAATAAATTGTGAGGACCAGCCTTACAAAGTTTATCATTTTTTGACAATGTCGGCGTTGGAGTCGCAAAAGCGTTAGAAGACAATTAGAACAAAGAAAAAATAAACCTCTCTCGTAGGTTTAATGTGCTAGTGCACGGTTGGCTTTCTATAATAAACAAATCATTCTTTATTTGAAAGTGAAATATTTTTGTTGTATAACAAATTATTTATTGGGCCAAGAAGGGCTGGATGTTAACCTGGCGTTCTTCATGGACCACCTCTTAGTCTCGATCATTACAAACGCTTAGAAAAAGAACTCGCCGATCGAATATCCAACCTTCAGTTCTTCACCTCGCACTTGGACAAGAACGCATGTTTACATTCGAGACTGACGGGATAAGTTTTTCTTTCAGTTTTCAACTTCTGGTTTCACTAATCAAACGACCAGGATACAAAACGCGCACGTGTTTGTTTTAAAAGGTGAGCTGTCTTTCTTTTATAGTTCTATGGCTTCCTCTCATTATTTTCACTTTTCCCCGAATTAATTAACCTTTTCGTTGTGTCAGAAAATATATGGAGAAAATAACAGCTCTCGGCGTAACTAAAGTAACTCGGAAAAATAATGACTCTGTTGCGTCCGATATAAGAAAATATAAATTTTTCATCCTTCATTAACGGATGTTTAACAAATCATTCTATCTGTAGGTTTCACTGTCTGCCCAAAATAAGCCCATGTGGTGGTTTAAAAAATCGTGTGAAAGAAATGTAACGGTCAACTCAATGAATCGAAAAGCGAAGTTCTAGATCAGAGATACTTTTGTTACATTTTATCTGATTTGCGTGCAGATGAAACATCAGTAAAAGGAATCAGGGGAGGTCAATCAGTGTTAATATGAACCAATTTGAAATTGTTTATTTATCGTTTTGCCATCTAAACGACCCGTCATTATTTTTCGCAAGGGGGAGGGGGACATGGGGGGTGGAGGATTTTGAATGGTAACATGATTTTTAGGGGGGGAAACGGTGGGGGATCAGCCATCGCCAACTGAGTATGAAGGGGGAGGGGACTATAAAAAATCCGGCTTTGTTTCCCAGGAAATGTTTTTTTCAGTTTCTTGATTTTAGTTTCGTTTGTCATAAGTTCAAAATAAACACCGAAAAAGTCGCGATTAACATATTTTTGTTTCTATATTTTTCTTCTCTCGTCTCTGAAAACTGAAATATTGCGGATCGAAAAATGAAAAATTTAGGACAGAAGATTCCAAATTTCAAACAATCTCATAGTAGAGAAAGATTCGATTTTTCATCCTAGCATATTGGTAATTATTAATTTCTGTTTTATGATCAGGTTTCATTATTTTAATTTCATTCGTCATAAGTTCAGAATTAACACCGAAAAAGACACGATTTATATGTGTTTGTTAGGTAAGAGGATAAATAAACTGGAGTAATGTTCTTCTCTCGTCTCTGAAAACTGAAATATTTCGGATCGATACTCCATGAAAAATTTATGACGGGAGATTCCGAATTTCAAACAATCTCATAAGTCAAGAAAGATTTGATTTTTTCATCCTAGTATATTGAGAGAATATTGACCGGCAATAGAGCATTTTGATTGGTTGATTTTAGTTATTGGCCCTCTGACTGCCCGAGTCGTGTAATAATTTTCTTTATTCTCGTAATCTGTGTGCTTGATTTTGTGTTAATATATAATTCTTTTTTTTTCTTCTTAATTCTGACAAAAACTTGGTTATATTCGGTGGTAGAGGATTTAAACGTGAAAGCAATCTTTGAAACGAGGTTCTCGATGGGTTTAACCGGTAGCCGTAAAACGACAAAAAAAGATTGACCTTTGAGCGTAGAAAAAACTAGCCATAAAAATTATTTTGTTCATCGCAACCGAAAGTAATTGATCGTTAGCCGTAATATGCCCGAAATTCCAACCGCTGGCCATAAACACCATCACCCCACTGAGACCCTCTTAAACCTGCTGACGATTTGTTGCTTCAGTTGTCTAAATAATCAAACTGAGATTCTCTGTAATTTCTTTTTAGTCGATGAAGTTCAAATTTTGTTCTTCACCCTCGTGACTCTTGTTATTTACCTTCATCTTTTCTTTACAGATTTTTATTTCAATTTCTTGCTTTTGATTTCTGAAGTCACGCGAACTGAACGCGTCAAACTTGAATGGTTCGTTTATATGGAAAGCAGCTGAAAAAAAAACAAACTAAAATTTAAAAAAGATTATTTTCTATTTTTAAACAATCAAAAATAACTTCTACGGAAACTTGTTTTAATCAGTGATAGACTAGGAATACAAGAGATCCAAACAATCTCAGATATTGAGGAAGACTTTCTGTTGCAAAGTTTGACATAGATATTAAACTTTAAACTCTTGAACCCTTAATCCTTCATCTCCAAGATCTGATTTGCAATTTTTCCACCTTGGTACCAAAAAATTTCTTCAGCGTAGAGAATTTGATGTTGGGTCAAGATGGCATCCTTAATCTGATCAGTTTGTGTATTCTCAGCACCTGTTCGCATAATAATGTTTTGATGCTGAAAACGAGAAGCCATTTGTGAATCAACTCTGTCAGGTGGAGGGCTAAATAAGACACAAGGCAAGTCAAATTTTAGGAGCAAAATATCGATTATAATTGTTACAAACGCTAAGAAAAGGAACTCGGCGAATATCCAGCCTTCTTCACCTCACGCTTAGACGAGAATGCTTCTTTATTTGTATTTAAGATTGACAGGATAAGTTTTTCTTTCAGTTTCCAACTTCTGGTTTCACTAATCAAACGACCAGGAAACTGAACGCGGCACGTGGTCGTTTTAAAAGGTGAGCTGTCGTTCTCTTACGGATCTGTGGCTTTCGCCTGTTCTTTTCACTTTTCCTGAATGAATTTGCATATTTATTCGGACAAATATTAGATGAGTTTAAAAGCTCTTGGCGCAGCTAAAATAATTTGGAAAAATAAATGGCTCCGTTACGTCGCTTATAGAACTAGACACGTAGCTGCGTGAACTCGGGCTTTCAACATCGCACATCTGGAGTTATCTTTAGGGGACTGCCATATTCCCATTGTTATTGTCAGCACGTAATTTCGTCATTTCCGGTCTTGAATAAGTCTATTTCACAGCCATGACACTGAAAAAAGGGTACTATTTTGAATTTGATTAATTTTAACTCCTTTCAACTCAAATCTATCATTGTTATGTATACCCTGAAAATAATGTACTAAGCTCTTCTGTGATGATACTTCAGGCAGCACACGTGTACCTTGAGGATGGCTTCTTCAATAAATATCCCTTGCATGAGAATCAAATATTTTCAAGCCCACATTATTTTTACAATAGAGAGCAACTGCAGTACATCCTATTGTCATGACAAAATCGTTGAAATTTTCGGATATAAGTGATTTAAAGGCTCTATCTAAGGAGATACAGTACTGATCTCCTTCTATTGTAACTTATTGACGAATAGTACCAGTGTAGCATTCACTGTATTGAAGTTCGTAGTCAGTCTCGAACACATTTAAGAGTGAGGGTCATTCTGTCTCCGTTAAAAATCATTGTCTGTGGGGAGGGGGGGACTATAGAAAATTGACTGAAAATTAACTGCCTATGAGAGAAGAGTCATAAAAATTATTGAACGCCTTAGTGGAGAATCAACTGAAGTTTATAGAAAAACCAAGAAAATCCTCCAACCCCCCTCTCCCCCCCCCCCCCAGCGATAAATAACAACTATCACTCATGAAATTTGCTATCCGAGCCTATCTTGAAGCTCATTACTTTGTTTTGCTAGTGTTACTGATAGAGTAATGTTCAATTGAGTGTCGAATGTAATCCTAGCTGGCTCTGTTTCTTCCTTACTTGGCTTTGTGATTGGTCATGAAAACACACGCCAATCTCTCAACCAATCAGATGCTAATAACTTAAGGAGGCTAGTACCAGTTCCATCTTTTTGATGGTTTGTAAATATAAAAGAATACAACAAAAAGACTGGACACTTTTACGAGGTTGAATTATATAATCATTGATTATCCAATGATTATCCAAAATGTCATTTCGTCACCATTGGTTTCCATGGCAACATTTCCAAAGGAGTATTCAGACTCATTTTTTAGCTTGTTGCTCAAATAATAGTGATAATGCACAAAGATTTAAGAAAGATTCTATGGGCGGAGTTTCATAAAATATAGAAAAAGCCAATTTTCTCACGGTGCAAACTTTCCTTCCATAGAATTTACCAGGATTTTTTCTGATGATTCTATTCATTGATAATGTTATATTGGAACAATAAAAGGAAGGGGTCACCGGACTTATTTTCATGCAATTGCCCTCGTAAATTTAGCAGTTCACACGGGCGTTCTTGTGCATTTAAAAATCCGGATTCAATAACATCGACAGTTGCTCAAGATTTGCTAGGGCTACCGCGCAATATTGAGTGTGCTCGCGCGAGCACCTAGGATCTGATGTTTATAGACGTTTACTGGTCAGAAAATCATTTAATGGGCGTCAAGACAGCCTCTTGAGCTCACCTTGAAGTACTTACTTATAACTTCTGGCTAAATTATATCATTTTCCTTGGAGGTTTAGTCTTTCCTTTCTTCAGGCAGATATTCTTTCACTTGGGTTCTCACTTTTTTCGATATCGTGAGATTTGTTCAAATTGGATTTTTCGTTTAGATGCGTAGCAGCCTTTGTGTTGCCGAGAATAGTCTTCTTTATCTTCGTTTCTGTCTCCTGCATACGCAGTGGCCGTTGAATACATTAAATACACGCTGACAGGCAAACTTCTAACAAAATAAGACAAAAGTAGCGTAGACCGAAAAAAGATTTGCGCCGCCATATTTGTTTTAAATTTTCACTTCTTTCGCATGCACTGACGATGTATTAGATTTCACTGACGGCGTTTCACAATAGGGCGTTTTCAACTTGCCAGTGAAGGAAGGTTGATATTTTCATCCAAACTCAGTGTTTTCGTTTTGCTGTCGATTATCCACAGCGATGCATTTGTGATTATCCTCAGCAATAAAACAACAGAAAACACAGAGAGGAGCGACAGTATATGGGACGCATTTTTCGGTAGACGTTTTCAAGAGCCTCCTTTTTCACTTGTCCTTGCAGAAAACCGAGCATCGAAAAGTCGATGCTTTTTCAAAGTGATACTCTTTGAAAACTGGTTTGGAAAGTCTTTGTGTTCATGGGCCATTCTCGGGCGTCCTACTGTAGGTTATGGGTAACAAAAAAACTATGCAATTTTCGAACTACAACCCCATATAAGTGTGGATGTGCAACTTTTCATTAGCTGGTTTTAGCGTAACTGTTTCTTTTATGTACGCTTAACGCAGTTATAAAATAACTCATTTGATGTCTATCAATTTGAAACTTCCACATCCACCCTGGGGTAAACCCCCCGATATTGGAGCTTTCAAAGATTGATTCGTTCAAATTCTCGTTCCCCCCACGTGCCAAAATTGTGTTCAAATGCCCCACTTAAGCATAACTTTCTGTTCAAGGATTCTTTGAGTGATCAACGTATGTCATAGAATTAACAAAGTCAGGAATTAGTTTTTGGTGCTACTGTTGGGTTTTTTCGCTTAAAGGCATCATTCTAAGATGTGAAAAGTTTCTTCCTAGCCATTCGCTCACGAAAGCAGACTTTTTAACTTGAAACTTCCACTTCAAAAATTTTGAAAACACGGATTCCGCTCGACACATCGGTTCAAATTCCCCATCCTACCCAAGCGAGGTTCAAATTCTCTTCTTTCTAGATACAAACGACAGTCAAATGCCCATGGGTTGCTCGAGGGAGCCGATGATGGTTGTTTAAGTTTCGAATTGATCGGTCCATTCACTGGCTAGAGCAGATCAAGTTTACCCATCCCGAACAACAGCAGTAGCTGACTGTGCAGACCAAAGATGCGTTGATAACCCAACCGTTATGAAAGAGATTTTACATTCGTACATTTTATGAAAATTAGGAACGGGGAAAAAGAAATCTGGAACGAGAATCTGAGGTTCGAAAGTATAGTGGTAATCCGTACAACACTTCAAAATGGCGAATGACAAGAAAAAGAGTCTGAGCACCAGACTCCCCGATTCCCTGTCTCTTGCTCCCCGTTCCTCTTTCTTTGTTCCCCCTTTGTCTTTCCCCGTTCCTCGTTCCTTGTTCCTCGATCCCTGTTCTTCGTTTTTTGTTCCCCATTTGTCGTTCCCCGTTCGTCGTTTTTCGTTCATCGTTTCTCGTTCCTTGTTCCTCGTTCCCCGTTCTTTAGTCCCCATTCCCGCTCCCCATTCCTCGTTCTTCATTCTCCATTCCCCGTTCCTGACTTTTGTAACATCCAACAAAAGCGAGACTTTTAAACGTTTGTCAAAGCTGCCATTGACCCTTCAAGTGAATTCAGCGAGAATCACCCTTCACCAATATAAGAAATCTGATTCTGGGCCTTTTTTGAGGTGATATCTAATATTCTTCATTACGATTGTTTGCGAAAAACACGCGGCGGTGTTATATTCTTAATGACATTGATTCCATTAGATTCCAAAGGAAAACAAGCATTTTCATGGAAGTTCATTTACATTTATGTTTTGTGGAAGATATGGCGCGCAAAAATGTGATTATTTAAAATGTGTACACAGCCAGTACGCTTTTCTAAGTGCCATTTACTGCTGTATACATTTTTGTTACCATTATTGCAAACGTGTTTTGCCTTATTCCTTCAAAGCTTTATCCTTGACACCTCACTATTCAGAGGAGGGAAACCGAAAATACCCAGTCTGTGTAATAATATTTTTTTTTGCAATAGCAACAAATTACAATTTGCTATAGGATGTTGTTACAAATTGCGTAAACTGAGGATTATCACAAAATGCTACAGCCATCATTACAAAATGCGTTACTCGCCTTAAATACAATATGATATTGCAGTGTGTATTACAAAATGAGTAAATTATTACAATATGCCGAAATCATTATTACAAAATGTGTACGTTTCCTCTGCCAGTTTCTCCCTAAATAACTTTCTTAGTTGCTAGTACTCTAGTGAATCTTTGAAATTGGTGTTAGGGGTGAAGATTATTTCAGTTTACAGTCATCTCACAGTTTTTTCACCGCGTTAAACAAAGGAGAGAGCAAAGCCTTGTACAAATATGATATCTTGTAAAAAAAAAAACTACGCGCGTTTCATCGTTGGTGATATGACTTCTCTCTTCTGTCGGAGGTTTCCCTTTTAAGAAACAGAAATGAGGAAACAGAACGGAGAAAATGTTATGATATATTCTAGGGATTTGATTATTGTTATTATTGTTATTACCATTATCATTATTTCACTGATCAGAGTCATTATTTGTCTTCATTCGGGTTATTTTACTCCTTTCTTTGTTTGGCAGGAATTTTTTTTCGGTTTCTTGATTTTAGTTTCGTACACGGTCATAACAATAAACAATAGAAATATCACGACTTATAATTTTTTTATTTTTATTTCGATCGAAACCGCTTTGTGGAAAATAACTTATGACAGAGTATTCCGAATTTCAAAAAATCTCATAGTCGAGACAGATTCGATTTTTTTCATCCTAGTATATTAATAACTATCAAAACCTGGATCATTGACCAATACAATTCAAGACTTTTAAACTCGCTTAGACATTATGGTATATGAGCCAATATACCAATATGTAATATCTGTTCATTGTAATATCCGGCTTCTTCTTACAAAATAATGTTCAGAAGATTTGTCTAAAATCCTGGGGGCGTTTTTTTTTTTTTTTTTTAATAAAACAACTATTCCACTCGCTCTTGTTGGATATGAGATGATTATAGCCAGCTCGGCGCTACGCGCCTCGTTGGCTATCCATCATCTCATATCCAACGCACACTCGTGGAATAGTTTTTAACTATTATTCTGTCTTTTAAGACCAAGTTTCTTAGTTTCGTTTGTCAAACAACAGCGAGAAAGACACTATTTAGATATCTTTATAAGGTAAGAGGATAAATAAACTTGATTAATGTTCTTCTCTCGTCTCTGAAAACTGAAATATTTCAGATCGAAACTCCATGAAAAACATCATGACAGGATTCCGAATTTGAAACAGTCTCATAAGTCGAGAAAGATTCGATATTTTCATCCTAGTATATTTAGTTCTTATTAACCGAGCGGGAGGTCTGTATGGGAGAATCTTGACTGAGGTCGCCAGTACAGACCGAACGCAGTAAGGTCTGTACCAGCGACCGAGGTCAAGATTCTCCCATACAGACCGACCTAGCTCGGTTAATAAGATAGTTATTATATAGCTGTTTCTTATATGCCAATGTTTTATATTCTTTGTATCTTTTTTTTCTAGACCGGTCTACATGCCAGTCTAGATGGGAAACTCTAAACCGCTTTCAACATTGATTTCAGCCAATCAAATTCGTGAACTCAGTAATTCCCAGTCCTTGTGAGACACAGCCATATAATAATTAACAATTATTCCACGTGCGCGCGTTGGATATGAGATGATTACAGCCAACGAGGCGCGTAGCGCCGAGTTGGCTATCTATCATCTCATATCCAACAAGCGCGAGTGGAATAATTGTTTTCTCAAAATCGTTAACTCAAATTATTAAATTTTATTAAATTTTTAGCTCCCTTTTAATTTTAAGCTGACACGTACCCTTACCATATTTGTAGATTATGGTATATTGGCTGATATACCATAATGGCTAAGCCAATAAAAAATCTTGAATGGCATTATCCAATGATCTAGTTTTTAATAATAGTTATTATTAATACGTGTTTCCTACGGTGGCCTATAGAGGACATGCCACATCTTTTCCTATCGCGCGATAAATGGAAATTATCGCAGTACTTTATATTAGTTGTAAAACTTCTTTATTCTCCGACGCGTTTCGTGAAGTTGCAAAAAATTTAAAACGTGTAAGGGAAGGTGAGAAAAATATTTTTGGGGACACGGTTTTAGCTCAAACTAATATTTCCAGAAAGGCTACTCACTAATCTATATTAAAAAAAATAGACCCTGACGCATAAGCACTCGTTACAGCTGGCGCAAGCCTATTTCAATTCCATGAAAACACAGAAGAAAACCGTGGATCTCTGAGTAACCCAGATCAAGAGAAAAGTAGTGATGAATGATATTGATCCTCTAGAGAGTATTAGGCAAGCCATTGCCAACGTAAGGCGGTAATACAGCGCTGGATAAATGTATTATTCCAAAAAGTAAAAATCCTTTTAAAGAGTACTTTAACAACGCCATCTTACTGTGCCGACCGCGTGACTGATATCACGCACACGCTGAGTGTGAAATATCGCGCGATATTTTAATTTTATCGCACGACAGAAAAATTGTGGTATGTCCTCTATGGGCCACCGTAGTTTTAAGATCAGGTTCAAACATTGTTATGACACGGGCTATTTTCATAAATCTTTGTTTTGCAGACACGATTTCTTGATTTTGGTTTCATTCAATAAACGATCAGGATACTAAACTTGGAAACTTTTGCATTAGCCGCTAAGCATAGAAAAAATTACCCATAAACATGTGTTTGTTTATCGCAACTGAAAATTATTATCCTTTAGCCGTAATATGCCCGAATTTCTAACCGCTGGCCATAAAAACCATCACCCCACTGAGACTCTCTTAAATCTGCTGACGAGTTGTTCTTTCAGTGGTCTAAATAGTTAAACTGAGATTCTCTGTCATTTTTTTTCTATCGACGGATCAAGTTAAGGTGGCTGAACACAGTTTTTGACACCTGTGTTTCTTTCACCATTTTCTCTAAAACCCTTGATCTCTCGGTCACCAAAACTGGCAGCAAGCAAGTTAACAACACAAACTTTGTTTTTATGCCTCTTGCTTGCTTGCCTATAACCAAGTGTTTTTACACTGTGCATATCTAGGGGTGAGCTCGGTTTACTGGGAGAATTAAACGGACAACCTTTACTTTGCCGTAATTTGGCCACTCAGTTGAGTGGCCGTTTATTTTTAACATCAAATCAAGTTACAGTAAAACCGGAAATAGAAGCCTAATCCCAGAAAAGGTGAGGGCAAACACCCATCGAATGAGAACTCGACGTACCTAAGGGAATGTTCAAAAACAATGGGCGGGTTAATAGGGTGGGAAAATGTTTGCCTGCACCGAAGCTTAACTAAAAGAGGCCCGAAATCACATGTTAGAATGTTTAAGCATCTACCATTATAAGTCATCCGGGATAATGTTAAACGCGGCGCAGGGTGCATAAATTAGTTTATGCCAAACTTTGTTTTTTTGATAGTTACGCTGCCGTATGTGCCATTTTTAGCAGAATTTCTTACTTACTTTAGAAGGAAACTCTACACACGCTGGTTCTGCAGACTTGCACTGTATACTTTCGGTTAACTTGACTTTATTCTTCACAATCCAACATTACACGTTCTGTTCTACGACCTATCTCAATCCCATCTTTTTTGAGTTAGAAAAATGCTATGTTTTATAAGCTACTGATATACACACCCAGATACGCTAAGTCCGGAGTGGTATGATAATTTAAGCTAACTTGACAAAGTTCCAGTTTTGTTTTACACATTCTTCAATGATTCGTGGCCACTAATTTCCTGTTACATCGGCTTGCTTGACAATCATAATGTTAATCTATGCATGCGGTTTTACTAGCAACTATTTGATTGAATACATCTTTGTTTTTGAAGGCTCGATTACACGACGCCGGTCAATACTTCCTTTGACATTCCACAAATCAATGTTGGCGACAAGAAATAATAACTTACTTAATCAACTACTAAATATACTGAAAAAGGAAAAATTTATCATGAGCACGTGCAAACTTTTCGCGACACCATTGTCATGGCAACATGAATAAATATAAACAAGCTTTTAAAATCGGCCTTGTTCATTTGTAGAAAATCTAGTCATTAGCTTTTCTTTATAATTTGCATGCAACGAGCTTGTAACGATACTCACAAGTTAACACCATTTTGCTAACAATTTAATAGAGATCTTTAATTATCCCTTGTTGAAGGTTTACTCGATTATCTAGAATTTCCTTTGTTAAAAATCAATTTTTTCGATACTCCAGTTTCTTATTTCCTAAAGTATTTTCGTACCAAATTTCGTGAAATTCTAATGAGTGGTTCTCAAGAAATAGGCATATTTCCGAGAAAGCAGTTGTTCATTCAATCGCAATTTTTTGACTTACCACGCATGCGCTGCATTTAACCGGGTTCTCTCGGTAACGAAGAAAAAGTTGAGAATTGCTGGGTTCTTTGCACTGTTAACTTTTCTAACATGTCTTTGTAATAAAAGATTAAAGCTCTCAATACACTGCGCCAACTATAGAGAAAAATAGCACAGATAGTGCGGATGCATGTTGAGTAAATAAGACGACCGCTCTATTGACGGCATGTTAGTTTTTTGCAATCCTTGCGCGCGCGCTGAATTGTATCAGCAAAAGCGCGCGCGAAAACTGTGTTCAGCCACCTTAACATTTTGTTCTTCACCCTTGTGACTCTTGCTATTTGCTGTCATCTTTCTTTTACAGGCTTTGATTTCAATTTCTTGCTTTTGATTTCTGAAGTCACACGAACAACGCATCAAACTCAGCACGTGCCACGCTGAGTTCAACGGTGTGTTTTTTTAAGATTTAAAATAGCTAAATTTATATGTATATAAAAAAAACAAACAGACCAATAACTAAACTGTATAAAACAAAAAACTATTTTCTTTTTCTATACAATCAAAAATAATGTGTATGGAAACTTTTTTTAACATGAGTGAAAGTTCGATAGGAATGCAAGAAATCTAAACAACCCAGAAATTGAGGAAGATTTTCGGTTGTAAAGCCTGACGCGAACATAGATTTGTAGGCAAAATAAAATAGTTTTTGCAGCCTTTAAACCTTCACTTCCAAAATCTGACTAACAATCCTCTCTTCTCGATCATATACATTTCCGTTAAAAAAGTGTAGAGAATTTGATATCGGATCAAGATGGCACATTTACCGCTGATCGGTTGCGTATTTTGTTGGCATGATAATGTTTTGATATTGAAAAGGATAAGCTATTTGTAAATAAACTCAAACAGTTGGAGGGTCGAATGAGACACAAGGTAAATCAAATTTTAAGAGTGCAATGTTATTATGTATCCAGCACGTGTTCCAATATTTTTTTGGGATTTTACAAGAATAGAGTGAAGTGGTGATATTTAAACAATTCTTTATTTACCGATCAATCATATCCTTATTTTGTGATAACACTAGTTGATATATAGCTAACACGTGGGTAATATGAAGCGAAATGTTAGCTCTGATGGCTGACTGAACGGGTGAGATGGAACCATTTTTCCCGCTCGCAATTAACTTGCTTGTTCTTGAGCAAGTATAATTTGCATTGAGCAGCCTTACTAAGTCCATAATCTTTATCGGCAAAGGAATCGCAAAAGCGGTAGAAGACAGTCATAGTAAAAAGAGAAATAAATAAACGGCCCTCGTAGGTTTATCATGTGCTACAAACACAGTTGGCTTTCTTTCCCAGTTCTTGAAATAAACAAATCATTCCTAGATCTTATTAAAGTGAAATGTTTTGGTTATGCAACGAATACTTTATCAGCCAAGCCTGTTGGGTCAAGAAGCCGCTGGATAATAGCTTCTTTGGCGTTCTTAATGAACCGATGACCAACCATAGGGGAAAAAGAACTCGGCGAATATCTAGCCTTCTTCCCCTCACCCTTGGACAAGAACACATATTTATTTGCATTCAGTATTGACAGGATACGTTTTTCTTTCAGTTTCCAACTTCTGGTTTCACTAATTAAACGACCAGGAAACTGAACGAGACACGAGTTTGTCTATAAAGGTGAGCCGTCTTTCTCTTAAGGTCGACACACACGAGGGGACTAGTCCCTGCGACTAGTCCCAGCGACCAGTTTCATGCGACTAGTCCCTTCGTGTGAACTACACATTTCTGTGGTCGTAGGGACCAAAATTTGGTCCCTGGTTTGAATTCGTGCGACCAGTCGCAGGGACTTGTCGCATGAAACAAATGTTTATCCCTTCGTGTGAACTGTTTGTGCGACCAGTCCCTGCGACTAAACGGTAAATAAGCCAATCACGGGTCAGTAGGATGCGTGACTTCCGGTATTTGTAAACATTGCAGTTTCTATGAATTTTCCCTGACTTCTAGATTTCTACAACTGAAGAATAAAAAACTATTTCTACTTTTGTAAACATATACAGATGTCTTGGAGCCGTTTTGATGGAATTTTTACCCTATTTGACTCTGTGTCTGTTGAAAATAATAATAATGAAAAAAAACGGAACACGTAAAAGCATGAATAATCCGACTGAATAAGTGTAGTTCGTTTGCGTTGATGTTTAATAGTGCTACAATGAAAAGTTACCAAATTTTAATTGTTTTCGCGTAACGCTCCAGACTAAGAGACATCTTTTGCCTCTTAATTTTCCTATGTTCTTGTGCAATTGAGTGCCCCCGTGTGGACGCCTTAAGGGACTAGTCCCTGCTACCGGTCCCCTCGTGTAAACCCTTCAAAGACTTGTTTCCGGGACTAGTCGCACGGACTAGTCGCACGGACTAGTCGCACGGACTAGTCGCACGGACTAGTCGCACGGACTAGTCGCACGGACTAGTCGCACGGACTAGTCGCACGGACTAGTCGCACGGACTAGTCGCACGGACTAGTCGCACGGACTAGTCCCCTCGTGTGTGCCGACCTTTATAGTTCTATGGCTTCCGCCCATTACTTTCACTTTTCTTGAAAGAATTCACGTTTTTATTCTGTCAGAAAATAAAAGAAAAATTTAACAGGTTTCGCTGTCTGCCCAAAATAAGCGCATGTCGTGATCGAAAAATAATACAAAAATTTTCAGTGACGTATATCAAATACTCAACTCAATGAATCCAAAAGCGAAGTTTTAAATCCGAGATGCATTTGACACAGTTTATCTGAATTGCGCGCAAATGAAACATGAGCAAAAGGCATGGGGGGGAGCTGGGGGGGGGGGGCAATCAGTGTTAATATGAACCAATTTGAAATTGGTTGTTTATCGTTTTGCCATCAAAAGGAAGATGGAGGATTTTGGAGATCATATCATTTTTCGGGGGGGGGGAACGGTGGATGATCAGAAAATTAATTGTCTATGAGAGGGGGGATTAAGAACAGTTCTGAGGAAGAACAGCACGTATCGGAAAAAATTGATCTAAGCACCCCTCCCCCCATAGGTTGGGTCTAAAAGTTACATGTTTTCGTAAATTTTGCATCGCGATTTGTCAAGAATCAGTGTTGTTTATGCACAATTTATTAGCTATGGAAAAACGAAGAGAGAAAAGTAATGTTGCACTCGCACTAACAAGCATTCGTGGAAAGTGAGCACTGTCTAAACTTTTGCAGAGAGATAGCTACCAAGAGTCATCATATAATTTAGTTATTTAAGTTTTCTGTATTTTAACCTGTTGATTTTTTTTCCATTTCAGGAAGGTATTTGGTCAAACAAAAAGGAGTACGTGATGACTAACACGAGTAAAATCCTACAGAAGATCAGGATAGGATTAGATGTTGCCACATATCTTCTAAACACTGATCGTGGTATACAAGCCGCTCATTTGTGTTATGAATGGTTAGCCTTACTCAACAATCTAGGCTTTCATATGAACGGACTGGATGTCTCTGAGGTAATATTCAATGCGTACTACGCAATCTCCGGTTACACAAACGCAGTACGATACACCAACAAACTTATCGCCATGTTCCACAATACCGGAAAAACAATCATTGAACTGGGAGACAAATACAAAAGACAAAGTAGGCTTGCAGAAGCCAAGGAACTTTTTGAAGGCGCACTTGCCATAGCAAAATCAATTGGCGACGGAATTGGAGAAGCAGTGACTTATGGAAGGCTAGGACTCCTGCTTCAATCACTCGGTAAATATCAGAAGGCTAAAGAATATTACGAGAAAGCTCTTGCTATCGCAACAGAAATTGGCCATAGGGAAGGGGAAGGGACATGGTATGGGAACCTTGGAACTGTGTTTCAATCACTCGGTGAATATCAGAAGGCTAAAGAATATTACGAGAAAGCTCTTGCTATCGCAACAGAAATAGGCGATAGGGAAGGAGAAGGGACATGGTATGGGAACCTTGGAACTGTGTTTGAATCACTCGGTGAATATCAGAAGGCTAAAGAATATTACGAGAAAGCTCTTGCTATCGCAACAGAAATAGGCGATAGGGAAGGAGAAGGGACCAGGTATGGGAACCTTGGAACTGTGTTTGAATCACTCGGTGAATATCAGAAGGCTAAAGAATATTACGAGAAAGCTCTTGCTATCGCAACAGAAATAGGCGATAGGGAAGGAGAAGGGACATGGTATGGGAACCTTGGAACTGTGTTTGAATCACTCGGTGAATATCAGAAGGCTAAAGAATATTACGAGAAAGCTCTTGCTATCGCAACAGAAATAGGCGATAGGGAAGGAGAAGGGACCAGGTATGGGAACCTTGGAACTGTGTTTCAATCACTCGGTGAATATCAGAAGGCTAAAGAATATTACGAGAAAGCTCTTGCTATCGCAACAGAAATAGGCGATAGGGAAGGAGAAGGGACATGGTATGGGAACCTTGGAACTGTGTTTGAATCACTCGGTGAATATCAGAAGGCTAAAGAATATTACGAGAAAGCTCTTGCTATCGCAACAGAAATTGGCGACAGGCGAGAACAAGGGACATGGTATGGGAACCTTGGAACTGTGTTTCAATCACTCGGTGAATATCAGAAGGCTAAAGAATATTACGAGAAAGCTCTTGCTATCGCAACAGAAATAGGCGATAGGGAAGGAGAAGGGACATGGTATGGGAACCTTGGATATGTGTTTGAATCACTCGGTGAATATCAGAAGGCTAAAGAATATTACGAGAAAGCTCTTGCTATCGCAACAGAAATTGGCGACAGGCGAGAACAAGGGACATGGTATGGGAACCTTGGAACTGTGTTTCAATCACTCGGTGAATATCAGAAGGCTAAAGAATATTACGAGAAAGCTCTTGCTATCGCAACAGAAATAGGCGATAGGAAAGGAGAAGGGACAGGGTATGGGAACCTTGGAACTGTGTTTCTATTACTTCGTAAAAATAGGGAAGCTAAGGAGAATCTTGACAAAGCTCTCGCTATCAGTATAGAAATTGGCGACAGACATACGGAATTGTGTTGCTACGGAAACCTGGCAATTCTGTTACAACTGTTTCATGACTACCAGAAGGCCAGAGAGTTACTCGAGAAAGGGCTTGCCATCACCATCAATACTGGCGTTAGATCAAAACAATGTGAAATCTATGTAATCCTTGGGTCCGTGTCCCTATTGCTTGACAATTACTACGAATCGGAAAAATACTTTGAGAAAGCGCACTTGATGAGCAGCGAAATGGGAGACAATATGACTGACTTTCACAGCCTTCTCGGAATCGCTCAGTTAAAGATATCGGAATCAAATCTTGAGGAGGCAATGGTGTATCTTCGTCAAAGTATTGAAATTTATGAAAAGATGCGAAATTTTCTCAAAGAAAACGATGAATTTAAAACATGTCTCTTAGAAGAGCACGGTAATTTTCCCTACGAGTTGCTCAGTCGCATGCTGTGTGCCACCGGAAGTGTGCGAGACTCTCTTAATGTGGAGGAGCTAAGACGCGCTAGAGGCCTCGCAGAATTAATGGCATATAAACTCTCAATTGAAGGCCACATCTCAGCTGATTCAACATCTCGGCCAAGGATCGCAAGCATTGTGAGCCAAGAGAGCAATTGCGCTGTTTTGTACATTTCATATCGTGAGCGGCATGTTCGTCTGTGGGTTTTAAAAGCAAATGGAGACATTGACTATCGAGTGAGCCCCGAAATGAAAATCGGCACCCTCAGCGCTGCAGACGTTTGTGATGTGGAGGAAATGTTTAAAAAAAGCGCCTCCAGTTTCGGCATTTTACATAACGAGAATTGCGAGGATCGATCTTTGGGTGACGATGTCGTCATATCTCCTCAAGAAGAGAGCCGAGCAACCTCGCAAGGAGACGAAGTCAAACGCAACGAAATGATTCTTCAACTGTGTTATGACCAGCTTATCGCTCCTGTCAGAGATTTACTCACAGAGCCTGAAGTCATCATTGTACCTGAGAAGTGTTCATACCGAGTCCCTTTTGCTGCCTTGCGGGATGAGACAGTTGGAAAGTATTTTTCAGAAACCCACAGAATCCGCATCGTCCCTTCTCTGACGACTCTGGGGATCATTCAGGAAAGTCCGGGGGACTATTACAGTCAGTCCGGTGCACTGGTAGTGGGTGATCCTTTGGCTGGCAGAGTGCATTATAAAGGACTTACCCTGAAATGGACACCATTGTTGGGTGCAAGAAAAGAAGCAGAGATGATTGGTCGACTCCTGGGTGTTCAGCCTTTGTTAGGAGAGCACGCAACAAAGCAGGCGGTACTTCACGCACTTCATTCAGTGAGCCTGATACATCTTGCCGCTCATGGTAATGCCGAGAGAGGAGAGATTGCCCTGTCCCCCAATTGCACCACTAAAAGTATTCCACAAGAAGATGACTACCTTTTGACAATGTCCGACATTTCAAAGGTGAAGCTGCGAGCTAAACTGGTCGTACTTAGCTGTTGTCACAGTGGGCGTGGAACGTTTAAACAAGAGGGAGTCATTGGAATCGCTCGGGCTTTCCTAGGATCTGGTGCGCGTTCAGTGTTGGTGGCATCGTGGGCCATAGAAGACAAAGCAACAGAGCTACTCATGAAACTTTTCTACAAACACCTGGCTGCTGGAGAAAGTGCCAGTGAATCTCTTCACCAGGCCATCAAATGGTTGAGAGGCAACGGCTTCACCGAACCTGCCCAATGGGCTCCGTTTGTGCTAATGGGAGATAACGTGACATTCGACTTGAAAAAAATAAGGTAAGCTTGTTTTTGAGTAATTTTGTGTAATCGACATAACCCATTTGAGCTTGTGAAAATAAACAGGAGCCTACCTTTTTCTTTAATTAGAAAAACGTCTGCAACTATGAGGTTTTATTTTATGACGGCACATGTTGACGGTTTTTTTAAACCTTTAACTCCTAGAAGTGATTATCATGTAACTTCTCCCTATAATATCCTTACATTATCCAGCAAACAAGTAATTACTTATCAGGTACAAGTTGTTCATGATCTAACACCAAATTCTCATCACAAATTTACAAGAAAAGGTGTAGCAACTACAGGGGAGAATTAAAAATCAGATCTTGGGAGTTAAAGGTTTAACAAAAACAGGTTAAGATTCAGTGTAGTTTCTTAAGTGTGCAAGATGTTTACAATTATGCCATTGGTGTAAAGATTGACAGGACAATGACCACAATCTGAGCGAAAATATAATAAATAAATAATGAATAAATTAATCGATAAATCAGTGAATACGGTGAGGAAGCTAACTTTTATGTCTATAAAATGTCTAATGACAACGACTGGGAGATTGTGTAAACCTAAAAAGAAATATTACACATCATTCTTAACTCAAAAGTTTTGTTTTAGGCAAAAAGAACTGACGAAGGACGAAAGTGACGGGGACAAGAAACAGAGTAGCGACTGATCCTTGACTCTCCCTCCCCTCCTGTTTACTGGAAGGAAAACTGGTATTTTTTTAACACAAAAACTTTTTACTTTTCACTGCTCTTGTGGGTGCTTTTTTTTACACGGCCCAGCTGTCCAGCAAGTGATGTCATTCGCCCAAAAGTTGTATTATGTTTGCCGAGGAGGAACAAAACTGAACAGATAATTAAAAAATCAAAAAATAGAAAATGTTGAGTAAATTTTCCACGATGCGAAAATTATGGCACTGTTCTTTAAATTTGAGATTACAAAAAATCCTTAACCTTTTTATTTTTTTAGGATATGATTCTAAATTTTACCCTCTAGCTGCCATAATTTTCTCTTGAAATTGATAAGGAGAACCAGCTCGGTAGTACGTAAGAAAAAAAAAAAGAAGTCACTCTTAGATTGATAGGTGTGTATTCTGAACTGCCATTAGATACATAATGTGTCGATACTTTTTTATGAAGAGTTCATATGTAAATCACTTCAAGGAGTGAACGAGCGAAGGGCGCAGGCGAAGATATCTGGGCCGGAATGTTCAAAGCTGGTTTAAGATAACCCTGGGTTAGCGTGATATTTGATTTCAGATCTGAAAGCTTTAAAAGAAAGTTCAGTTTAACTGTTTTTGTCTACAATTTGATGATCGGATGCTCTAAAAAGAATACGGTAAAATTATCACCGAAAGGTTCTTGAATGATGAAATAGGGAAACCTGCATTAAAATTTAACGCTGGGTTAGTGCTAATCGGCCTTCGAACAACTGGACCCTGTTAATTTCTGGAACCTAAACTGTAATATAATAATAACAATACTAATGGTTTTGGCGATAGAGTGCTTTTGAATTGAGTGTTGTAAAACTGGAAGAAAGGAGTCACAACGGCCAATCAGAAGAAAGGAAAATACCTTTGAGAGAACTCAAATTAAAAGCCGACCAATCATCCCAAAATGCGGGAAAAAGCGGGCGACCAAGTCGTAATTGTTTTTAGTTTAGCGCCTGATTGGTTGAGAGATTGGCGAGAGTTTTATCGACCAATCACAAAGCCAAGTAAGGCAAAAGCAGATCTGGAGCCAGCTAGGATTACTTTCGACACTCAACTGAACATTGCTCCATCACATTATCATTATCCTTAAAATTTATTTCTCGGCTTTGAGACTCGCTGGAAGAGAGTCCCAAGCTGATGTTCTTGTTGTCTATGTCTTTTCTTCTGACATAAGGTCTTACAACCAAAACGTTATTACTTTTTTTTGTTCTTGGAGTTTATTCTACTAGAGTTGGTAATAATATCTAGACGATGGCTGTGATGGAAACCGGATTTCTAGGTTAAAAACACTCCGTCGAGGTGATTATTTTAACTCCCAATCGTGCGACCTGAAGTAGGAATCAATTTTCTCGAACTTGCAAAAATGTTAGCCACACTTTGAAGGCATAAGTTCGTATATTGAACCTCAACTTAACAAGTTGTAATAATAGTTATGATAATAATGATAACAATCTTAAAAGCGATGGAGTGTCGTAAATCCAAAACCGAAGTAGTCACTAGAAATACCTTTAAGAGACTTCAAAGCAAAACCGACCAAACTGCTTAAACCGCTGGAAAACGCGGGCGACCAAATCATGAATGTGTTTTACTTTTGTATCTGATTGGTTAAGAGATTGGTGCGAGTTTTCTGAGCCAATCAAAAAGCGGAAGTAAAGCAAAACAAAGCAATTCCGGATTTACTTTCGATACTCCAATGAAAATTGCTGCGATAGTGATCATAAATGAAACAAATAAAACCGAAAAAAGGCAATAGATTTGATTTTAAGCCTCACAGATTAAACAGAGCCGAAATAGTTTATCCAATTAATGATAATGATGAAAAGTAAAGAACCCAAAAGGGCGAATCTCTAGAAGATTTTAGGAGAAATTGAGGTATCAAGTGTAGCTTGACGTTTCCATTCAAGATCGTTGTAAGGGACACGAATTCTAAGCCATTTCTTTCAATGCAATCGGTGGAGGAATTCTCTTAACTCTCTCACAGTACCAAAACCTCGCTCTGAAGTCATCACTGCACGAGACAAACGCTGCTCCTGTTGGGGAGTGGGTGCTACAGAGAATGTGGTTGTTGTGACCTATGTCTTTTCATCTGATATAAGGTCTTACAACCAAAAATTTGGTAGTATTTTTGTCTAAACAATACTGTGATGAAAACCGGATTTCTAAGTTATAAACACACTTCGTAGAGATGATTTTGACTTTTACTATGAATCTTGAACTATCAATCAGTTTTTATCAATTTTGTCAAAATGTTACCCACACTTTGAAAACATAGGTTTATTTCTTGAACCTCTACTTAGATAGTTGTAATATGAGTAATGATAATAGTAATAATAATAATGTTATTGCAAAAGCAATGTCAAGAGTGTCATAAAACCAAAACCGAAGTGTTCGAACTGTAAAAAGACGAATCTTGGCCACGGATCACAGATAAAGATATTGGTTTCTTACGTTTAGGCTACGAGCAGCCCCCACTTTAGGCGAAGTCTTTTGCGCGAGTGAAGTTTTAGATCTCCCGCTGCGTGCTAACATTAACTTTTTTTCGCTGAGTTTTTTTTTTTACTCGCACGACGGACTTTACTGAAAAGGAGGGACCACTGGTAGTGTACTCACTTTGAGAAATAGAGGTTTCTCAAGCTTTTTTATATCATTTTCCTAATCAGTAGGAGCTCCTGTGATCAGATATTTCGTCAAGATTTTAGAAAATTTAAAGATAAGCTTAAACACGAAGGCGCACTATAAAAGGAGCCTTAGGTCCCACTGGACCATTTGTTAATCAACCGTCGTGATGTACAACTCTTAGAGTCAAGTGAGCTTGAGCTACAGCTACTCCAAACCAGTGAACAGCGGGCGCATTCCTCGAAATTGTTTTATGTCTTCATCACAATACAAGAATTCTTGAGATTTGTATTTCCATTCTCCAATGGAAACTGTCTTTATTTGTGGCGGTAAATTTGAGACCGAAGTAGGTGGTTCGCACGTTACCTCATGCCACCATGCGGTTCTGTCCTCGTGTACCGGTTCACAAGAGCCGATACAAAAGACCAAACAATACACAACAGCTAACGAACGACTCCTAAACAAAGAAAGAACAATGGTAATTCCCGTGTGAACTGGTACACCAGGACAGAACCCCACCATGCTGGTGGAAGTAAACAATAGATATCTCATTAGCTCCTTTTGTTCGTCTACCAGCATTTAAATTTGACCCGCACACGTCAACGGTGAGTGACAAATGAGCCTAGGTCTTCCCAGGGAAGACTTCCTTATATAGCGCGCCTTCGTGTTTAAAGTATATTTTTTTCAATGTCTCCGGTTTCTGGATCTGAAAAATAACTTTGAAATAAATGTTTTGCCCTAACTACTTTGTTGTTCGTGTGCGGCCTGCATAAACTGAGATTGTTCAGGAAATTCCATCGTTCTTGCCCCGGCTTATGAAAGTGAAATTTCAACCGCCTCTCGGTTAGCGCAATGGATAGAGCGCTGAACTGTTGTGCGGGAGGTCGAGAGTTCGAGCCCCGGCCGGACCAGCACTCAATATCTTAAAATAATTGAGAAGAATATGCTGCCTTTCTATAATATCAAGAAACGGTTAGATATTCTAGTCTTCTTGGATAGGGACGAATAAATGGAGGTCACGTCTTCTGGAGGCTTAGGGGTAGGAGACGTTAATTTCCCACGCACGAGATTACTGTATGATGGTTGTCCTCCCCTGGGGTGGGTTGGATGGGTTACTGAGCCCGCAGTGATTGGCGGAAAGCTGTTGCGGTGTTCCTGCCTATCGGCAAATCTTCTAAATAAATAAATAAATAAATTTCAAACCGCTCTCCCTCCTGCTCTTACCCTTTATATCTCTGTATTAACATCTATATTCTCCACACTGATCTCCGTACATTTCCTATGGTAACCACAAGGAGAATTTGTTTGACAATCAGGAGTTTCTTACAGTAGATTGGTGATCATTTCCATTATTCTCCTAACCTTTACATTTGATTCAAGGGCAGGGGCGTAGCCAGGATTTTTCAAAGGGGGGGGGGGGGGGGTCACAGAGGCTACTTACTAGATTGTCATGTCAACCTCCACACCGTGCATGTTTTACTTAATGTTACAGTTTTGGGATGAGCAGTGAGAGTATACTTAGCTCAATTGGTTAGAGCGCCGGATTGTGTTGTGCGGGAGGTCGAGGGTTCGAGCCCCGGCCGGACCAATACTCATGGTCTTAAAATAACTGAGGAGAATTTGCTACCTTTCTATAACATCAGTGAAATGGTTAGATATTCTAGTCTTCTCGGATAAGGACGAATAAATGGAGGTCCCGTCTCCTGCAGGGTTAGGGGTAGGAGACGTTAATTTCCCACACACGAGATTACTGTGTGATGGATGTCCTCCCCTGGGGTGGGATGTGTGGGGGAAAAAGGTGAGGTCGTTACATGGACTAAAGCGGCTGCCAGAGGCGCCTGATAATGCTGACGTCCGATCTCAACCTTAGTAACACTGTACACCTTAGCAATTCAGCCTATGCTGCTATTAAGGTATCGAATCATTCACTTTCACTTTCACTTTCACTTTCACTTTCACTTTCACTTTCACTTTCGCAGGCCAAGATATTGTCATGGCATTTTCACCACCTGAATGTTGTAGGTTGTTTGCTTAAAAGAAGGCCTACCAAGGGGGGGCTCAGGGGCACCCCAGGACCCCCCTGGCTACGCCCTTCAAGGGTGATATTGTAAGGAGAAAGAAGCCTGTCAACTTTACGATCTAAAGGGTTAAAATAGGTTTTTTCACTCCTCTGCTACTTACCCGCCGTTTTAATTGAGCTTTGTTTAACTTCCTGAATGCCTGGAGCAGTCTACACTAACACAAGATGAAATAATACCTCTCCACCCTGGTGTGGCTGTTCAAATTTTGCGATGCACCGCATGGGTTATTGACTCCACCAAAGTTATAACGAATCGGGAAACGTGTTATTATGTGTTGTAACAGCAAAACAGAAGACAAATTTCCGACATAATATTCATAATTATATGAGCCATATGCCCCCCCTCCCCAGATAATCCTCAAGAAAACCATAACGAAAGCTGTCGTGAGCCCGTCCGAAAAAAGGTCGTCCGACTCCACACTCGCACGGCTCTTTTACATCTTCCGAGATACAGAGAACAACGCAAGCCAGAAAGTGAAAGCGTTTTAAAGGTCAAAACCTTTTTGGTGAAACTCCAAATAGAAAAAAATTCAACAGGATACTCGTAATTCATTACCTCTATGTTCGAAGAGTCTCGAGTTTTCCTTTTCCTTACTATGAATTTCCTTTCATAGATTTCTACCTGTGTTTTTTGAAATTTTCTTTCACGCGAGATGATTAATGCATAAAAATTGCTGATGCGGAATATTGCACCTACAACTGATGAACGAAGCCCTGTTAACCCTTTACACCCTCACATCATGATAGTATGCATATTCTCTAAACTGTTCTCCATACATTTCCTAACGAGCTGGCAAGAAGAATTTGGTCAACAATCAAGAGCTTTGTTATCATTTCCTTTATTCTCGTGACCTTAATGTGTGATTCAGCTGTGAAATTGTGAGGAGAAATTAAATGTTAGTCCCCCTTAGTGGTTAAAGAGTCAATTTTGTAATTCCGAATAGCAAGGAGACAATAGGAGTACATGTATATTGTCAGTTCTACAACATAAGGATCGTTGTCAACCTCACGCGACCCCAGAAATCAAAATTTATTGTAAATAAAACAAATTTATTTTCTTCTTAAGTTGGAAGTTGGAAGCAGCATCAATCATTTTGTTGTGAGTAAGGCAGTGGTTTGTTTGTAAGAAATGAGGCATAATTTACCATCCAGGGAAGGGGGCGGGGAATTGTGGGGGGGGGTCCATGGTTTCGGGAAACAAGGGAAGAATGATAAAGGAGATAGCGTAGCTTTGTATTAATATATCTTGTAAAAGAACTACGTGCGTTTCAACGTTGGTGATTAACTTCTCTCTTCTGTCGGAAGTTTCTCCTTTAAGAAACAGAAATGAGGAAACAGAACGCAGAAGATGTTATAATATATTTTAGGGATTTGATTATTGTTATTACTGTTGTTATTATTTTACTGATCAGGGTCATAATTTTTTCTGCAATCTGTTTTCCAGGAAATTTTTTTTCAGTTTCTTGATTCTAATTTCGTATGTCATACGTTCAGAATTAACACCGAATAAGACACAATTTATTAGTTTTTTAATTGAATTTTTTTCACTCGTTTCTGAAAACTGAGATATTTTGGATCGAAACTTTATGAAAAAAAATTTTGGAAGAGGATTCCGAATTTCAAACAAATTGATAAATCGAGAAGGATTCGATTTTATTTTATCCTAATATATTGATAATATATTGATAACTATTAGTCTGTCTTTTGAGATCAAGTCTTTTTTATTTCGTTTGTTATAAGTTAAGAATTAATTCCGAAAAAGACACGATTTATATATTTTTGTAGGGTAAGAGCATAAACAAACTTGAGTATAATTCTTCTCTGGTCTCTGAAAACTGAAACTTTCGGATCGCAACTCCGTGAAAAAAATTATTAGAGAGGATTCCGAATTTCAAACAATCTCCTAAGTCGAGAAAGGTTTGATTTTTTCATCCCGGTATATTGGTAATTATTAAACACTGGATCATTGGATAATGCAATTCAAGACTTTTTATTGGCTTAGCCATTATGGTATATGAGCCAATATACCATAATGTACAAATATTGTAAGTGTACGCGTCAGCTTAAAATTAAAAGGAGCTAAAAAACTTAAGATTTGGTGAGATTTGTGTAATATCTTGGGGGCGTTTTTAATAAAACAATTATTCCACTCGCGCTTGTTGGATATGAGATGATTATGGCCAACGAGGCGCTACGCGCCTCGTTGGCTATCTATCATCTCATATCCAACAAGCGCGAGTGGAATAATTGTTAACTATTAACCCTTTCAGTCCAATTATTTCAGTCATAATTCTCCATACTGTCTGCCATATAATTGGTATGAAGTCAGTTAGGAGAATTTGGTACTAGGTCAACTGATGCTCCCCTATTTGATACTTTTCTTTATTCTCATAACTTGTGTGCTTGATTTCGTGTTGATATTGTTAGGAGAAATTCTGTCCTGATCACTCATGGGAGTTGAAGGGTTAATATGAGTTTTAAGATCAAGCTCAAACATTGTTGTGACACTGGCTATTTTCATAAATTTTTGTTTTGCAGGCACGCGGTTTCTTGATTTTGGTTTCATTCATCAGACGATCAGGATACTAAACTCGGAAACTTCTACGTTTCCCATTTGGTAAGCAGCTTGAATAAAATAATTCACAGACACTTTTTTTTAAATTCTGACAGAAACTTGCTTATATTTGGTGACAGAGAATTCAAACGTGAAAGCAATCTATGAAATGAGGTTCTCAATGTGGTAAACCGTTAGCCGTAAAACGAGAAAACAATTTGCCGTTGAGCGTAGAAAGAGTAGCCATAAAAAATTTTTCGTTTATCACAACGGAAAGAAATTAACTGTTAGCCATAATATGCCTGAAATTCCAACCTTTAGCCGTAAAAGCCTCCAGCCCAATAATTGGAACTTTTTAAATCTGCTGACGATTTGTCCTTTCAGCGATCTAAATGATTTAACTGAGACTCACTATAATTTTTATTTAATCGATCAAATTAACATTTTGTTCTTCACTCGCGTGACTCTTGCTATTTGCATTCATAGTTCTTTTACAGGTTTTTATTTCAATTTCTTGCTTTTGAATTCTGAGGTCACGCGAATAACGCATCAAACTCAGCACGTGTCACGTGTCGAGTACAATGGTTTGATTGTAAGGTAAGCAGCCAATAAACACTAAAATTAGAAAAACATTTTTCCTTTTTTAAACAATCCAGAGTAATTTTAAAATATGGAAACTTGTTTTAATCTGTGATTGGAATGCAAGAGATCCAAACAGTCTCAGAAAAAGTGGGGAAAATTTTCCGTCGTAAAGTTTGACGAGAAAAAAGATTTGTAAGCAAAATAAATTGGTTTTTGCCATCCTTAAACCTTCACCTCCAAGATCTCATAAGCATTTCTCCCTTCTTAGTCACATACATTTCCTTTAAAAAAGTGTAGAGAATTTGATGTTGGGTCAAGATGGCTTCCTCGCCGCTGAGCAGTTTCTGTATTCTCATCACATATTTGCATGATAATGTTTCGATATTAAAGAGGAGAAGCTATTTGTAACTTAACTCTGACAGGGTTAAATAAGACGCAAGGCAAATCAATTTTTAAGAGCAAAAAAATTATGATGTAAACAGCACGCGCTCCAATACTTTTCTTTGTATTTTGTATGAAAAGAGTGAAGCGGTGATATTTATTTACCAATCAATCAATGCAAATCCTTACTTTGTATTAAAACTATTTTATATATAGCTGACACGTAAGCAAGATGAAGCGAAATGTTAGTTCTGATTGGCAAGGTGGAACCTTTTTTCCCGCTCGGGATCGCCCTCTTTGTTCCTGAGCAAGAAACAAAATCGTGTGGAACACCCTTACAAAGTTTATTATTTTTTGACAATGTCGGCGATGGAGTCGCAAAAGCGGTAGAGAACAGGCAGAACAACAAAAAAAATAAACAAATCTCGTAGGTTTAATGTGCTGCAAACACAGTTGGCTCTCTATGATAAAGAAATCATTCTTTATTTGAAAGTAAAGTGGAATTTTTTTGTTGTATAACAAATCATTTATCGGCCAAGCCTGTTAGGCCAAGAAGGGCTGGATATTAGCCTCTCTGGCGTTCTTTGTGGACCACCACTTAGTCTCGATCATTACAAACGCAAAGAAAAACAACTCGCCGAATATCCAGCCTTCTTCACCTCACCCTTGGACAAGAACGCATATTTATTTGCATTCAATATTGACAGGATAAGTTTTTCTTTCAGTTTCCAACTTCTGGTTTTACTAATCAAACGACCAGGAAACTGAACGAGGCACGCGTTTGTTTATAAAGGTGAGCCGTCTCTCTCTTATAGTTCTATGGCTTCCGCCCATTATTTTCACTTTTCTTAAAATAATTCACGTTTTTATTCTGTCCGAAAATATAAGAAAAATTTAACAGGTTTCACTGTCTGCCCATGTGGTGGTCGAAAAATAATACAAAAATTTTCTGTGACGGATATCAACTCAATGAAGCCAATAGCGAAGTTTTCAATCTGAGATGCTATTGATACATTTTATCTGAATTGCGCGCAGATGAAACATCAGCAAAGGAGTCGGGGAGGGGAGGGGCAATCCATGTTCATATGAACCAGTTTGAAATTGTTTATTTATCGTTTTGACATCCAAAGGTAGGTGGAGGATTTTGGAGATCACATCATTTTTAGAGGGGGGGAGGGGGGGACGCTGGAGGATCAGACTATTAATTGTCTATGAGAGGGGGGATTAAGAAGGGTTCTGAGAAAGAACGGCAAATACCCGAAATAAATTGACCTAAGCACCCCTCCCCCCATAGGTTTGGTCTAAAAGTTACGTGTTTTCTTATATTTTCCATCACAACTTGTCCAGAATCAGTGTTGTTTATGCACAATTCATTAGCTATGGAAAAACGAAGAGAGAAAAGTAATGTTGCACTCGCACTAACAAGCATTCGTGGAAAGTGAGCACTGCCTAAACTTTTGCAGAGAGATAGCTACCAAGAGTCATGATCTAATATAGTTATTTAAGTTTTCTGTATTTTAACCTGTTGATTTTTCTTTCCATTTCAGGAAGTTATTTGGTCAAACAAAAAGGAGGACGTGATGACTAACACGAGTGAAATCCTACAGAAGATCAGGATAGGTTTAGATGTTGCCACATATCTTCTAAACACTGATCGTGGTACGCAAGCCGCTCATTTGTGTTATGAATGTTTAGTCTTACTCAACAATCTAGGCTTTGATGGGAACGGCCCGGATGTCTCTGAGGTAATATTCAATGCGTACTTCACAATCTCCAGTTACACAAACGCAGTACAATACACCAACAAACTTATCGCCATGTTCCACAATGCTGGAAAATCAATGATTGAACTGGAAGACAAATATCAAAGACGAAGTAGGCTTGCAAAGCCAAGGAACTTTTTGAAGGCGCACTTGCCATCGCAAAATCAATTGGCTACAGAATTGGAGAATCAGTGACTTGTGCATGGCTAGGACTTGTGTTTAAGTCACTCGGTGAATATCAGAAGGCTAAAGAATATCACGAGAAAGCTCTTGCTATCGCAACAGAAATTGGCAACAGGGAGGGAGAAGGGGCATGTAATGGGAACCTTGGAAATGTGTTTAAGTAACTCGGTGAGTATCAGAAAGCTAAAGAATATCACGAGAAAGCTTTTGCTATCGCAACAGAAATTGGCGATAGGAGAGAAGAAGGGAAATGTTATGGGAACCTTGGAACTGTGTTTCAATCACTCGGTGAAAATCAGAAGGCTAAAGAATATCACAAGAACGCTCTTGCTATCGCAACAGAAATTGGCGATAGGAAAGGAGAAGGGAGAAGGTATGGGAACCTTGGAAATGTGTTTGACTCACTCGGTGAATATCAGAAGGCTAAAGAATATCACGAGAAAGCTATTGCTATCGCAACAGAAATTGGCGACAGGGAAGGAGAAGGAACAAGGTATGGGAACCTTGGAACTGTGTTTGACTCACTCGGTGAATATCAGAAGGCTAAAGAATATAACGAGAAAGCTCTTGCTATCGCAACAAAAATTGCCGACAGGTATGGAGAAGGGACAAGGTATGGGAACCTTGGAAATGTGTTTAAATTACTCGGTGAATATCCGAAAGCTAAAGAATATTACGAAAAGCTCTTGCTATCGCAACAGAAATTGGTAACAGGAAAGGAGAAGGGACATGGTATGGGAACCTTGGAAATGTGTTTGAATCACTCGGTGAATATCAGAAGGCTAAAGAATATCACGAGAAAGCTCTCGCTATCGCAACAGAAATTGGCAACAGGAAAGGGGAGGAGGTCTCTATGTGAGTCTGCGCTGCGTTACTATCAGAAAAGTAAGGTGAGCAAGCTGACTTAATTCATAACAGAAATCAGTCAGAAAAGTCAGGTGATGATGCAAGTGATTCGCCTCTCTCGTAAAAAAAATTGTTAAACAACTTTCTTAACTCAAAATGTTTGTCTTAGGCTAAAAGAACTGAAGGAGAACAAAAATGACGGGGAACAAGAAACATAGTAGCGACTGGTCCTTGACAAAGACTCTTCCTCTTCAGTGTATACTGAAAGGAAAACTGGTATTTCTTGACACAAAAACTTTTAACTTTGCACCGCTCTTTTGGGTCCTTGTTTTTGTTACACGGCCAGGCTGTCCAGCAGGGGATGCGATTCGCCCAAAAGTTGTATCATGTTTGCCAAGAAGGAACAAATATGAACAGACTATTGAAAAATGGAAAACGGAGAATCTTTGGTGAATTTTTCATCATGCGAAAATTACGGCACTGTTTTCTTTAAACTTGAGATTACAAAACATCTTTAACTTTGTTATTTTTCTGAAATATGATTCTCATTTCTACTTGCCAGCTGACATAATTTTGTCTCTAAATTGATAAGGTGAATCAGTTTGATTTATGAAAAGAAAAAAAAAAAGAAATCGCCCTTAGGTTGATAGGTGTGTATTCTGAATTGCCATAAGATACATGTGTTGATAGTTTTGTAGTGAGAATTCACATGTAAATCACTTCAAGAAGTTAGCGGGCAAAGGGCGCAAGCGAAGATATCTTGGCCGGTTTGTCCAAAGCTGGGTTAAAATAACCCAGGGTTAGCGTGAAATTTGATTTCAGATCTGAAATCTTTCAAAGAAAGTTTAACTATTTTTGTCTACAATTTGAATTTCGGAAGCTCGTTAAAAAACAGGGAAAATTGTCCCAAAAAGTTTCTTGAAGAGAGGAATAAGGAAACCTGGATAAAAATTGAACCCTAGGTTAGTAGTAATCTGCCTTTGATCAACTGGACCCTGTTCATATTTGGAACCTAAACTGTAATATGGTAAGACAAATAATAATGGTGTTAGCGATAGAGTGCTTTTGGATTGAGTGTCGTAAAACTGAAACAAAGGAATCATAACGGCCAGTCAGAAGAAAGGAAAATACCTTTGGGAGAACTGAAGCTAAAAACCGACCAATCATCCAAAAGCGCGGGAAAACGCGTGAGATCAAGTCGTAATTGTTTTTAGTTTAGCGTCTGATTGGTTGAGAGATTGGCGCGTGTTTTCTGGACCAATCACAAAGCGAGGTAAGGCTAAAACAGAGCCAGCCAGGATTACTTTCGACACTCAATTGAACTTTGCCCTATCACATTATCATTTTCCTTACAAGTTCATTCTCAGCTCTGTGATTGGCTAGAAAAGAGTCCCAAGCTGATGTTGTTGTGGTCTATGTCTTTACTTCTGATATAAGGTCTTACAACCAAAATATTATTGATATTTTTTGTTCTTGGAATTCATTATACTAAAGTTTTTAATAATATCTAAACAATAGCTGTGATAGAAACCGGATATCTTAGTTAAAAACACACTTCGTAAAGATGATTATTTTGGCTTTCAATTGTGCGACCTGAATTATGAATCAGTTTTCTCAGTTTTGCCAAAATGTTACCTACACTTTGGAGACATAAGTTCATATACTGAACCTCAACTTAAATAGTTGTAATAATAGTAATACCAATAATAATGAGAGCAATGTTAAAAGCAAAGGGGAGAGTGTCGTAAAACCAAAACCAAAGTAGTCACAAGAAAATAACTTTAGGAAACTTCAAAGCAAAACCGACCAAACCGCTAAAAGCGCGGGTGACCAAATCGACGATATTTTTACTTTTGTATCTGATTGGTTAAGAGATTTGCGAGAGTTTTCTGGGTCAATCACAGAGCAGAGTAAGGGAACAACAAAGCAATGGCAGATATTAGATCTTAGCCCGCGTAAAAGCGGTTTTGTTTAAAGATGCACGGAATTGAGGCACTTGGGCCAAAGGCTTTGTAAATTCTCAAAGGTAACACTGTATATTTAAAAACAACTCGCATTTTACGCTATTTTTTTTACTTTTATCGCGAATCTGAAGCATTCAAAAGGCAACGATAGCAATGGTTAGACATTGTATTGCATTCGGATGCAACAACCGGAGCTATAAACCACACTGCAACATCTTGGCCGGAAAGTCATCATCAATCGAGCGTCTTGCCTTCGGAGCCTTCCTTTTGGTTCTCTGTTCGGAGAAACTGAATATTGTTGGAACTGATTCTGACTTAAGACTTACTTTCCGGCCAGCATATGACTTGGAAAAGTCTTCCTTTTCAAAATGTTCACTGCATAAAAGAAATTTTTACTTACGGGCGTGTTTTCCCGTTTAATCTTGACTAACTAAGTCGCCAGAAGTTTCTTGTTGCTCAGTGGCAGTGAATGCCACGAAAGATGCTTGCAATGTAGTCTATCGCTCCGGTTGTTGCATCCAAATGCAATACAATGTCTAACCATTGCTATCTTTGCCTTTTGAATGCTTCAGATTGTCGATAAAAGTAAAAACATTGCGTAAAATGCGAGTTATCTTGAAATATACAGTGATACCTTTGAGAATTTACAAAGCCTTTGGCCCAAGTGCCTCGATTCCGTGCATCTTCACACAAAACCGCTTTTACGCGGGCTCAGATCTAATATCTGCCATTGCAGATTTACTTTCTACGCTCTGATAGTTATCATAAATAAAACAAACACGTTAAATGGCGCTAGATTTTATTTCAAAGTCTTACAGATTAAACAGAGCCGAACGAGAAGGGTGAATCTCTGAGAGATTTAAGCAGAAATTGAGGTTGACTGTAGATTTACATTTGCATTGAAGATCGGTTTAAGGAACACGAATTCTACGCTATTTCTTTCAATGCGATCGGCGGAGAAAATCCTTATACTCCCTCACAGTACCAAAACCTTGCTCTGAAGTCATCGCTGCACGAGACAAACGCTGCTCCTGTGGGGGAGTGGGTGATGCAGCGAATATGGTTGTTGTGACCTAAAGAAAGCACATGTATACCACAGGAATATTAGCGCATTCAGTCCCAGTCCCAGAGTTAAGTTTCGCCGTCCTAATCATGATTCCACTTCGCTGGTCTTTTTAATGTCATGTGGAGCGCACGTGAAATGAGCGAGCTTTTCACGTGCACTCGTTTCATAACGTGGTCTTAATAAAAAACGAAATGGTTTTCCGGGTTGTGGATGTTTATCATTGAATGCGTGACACTTGAACAAAGACACGCAAAACGAGGCCTCTACTACCATACTTTTTACAGGAACAAAGAAACCATTTTATTTGTACCTGAACTGAGAGTTTTCTGCAGCTCTGTCGACCTCGTGTCCCAGCATGCTATACTGTTATTCGATTCGTCTGCGGCAATCACTATTAAAATTGAATAGGTTGAAAATTTAGCAAACAGAATCGCAACGTTCTATTAAGACCTACCTCTCCAATGAGCCCTTCTTGAGTGAGCCCCCTCTCAAATGAGCCCCCTCTCAGCCACCCTAAATATTCCCCACCTCTCATAAGGCCCCTCTCTACGAGCCCCCCTCGCTTAAAAGCCTCCTGTCTGGGGAACTCCTCTCCTAATAGCCCCTTTTCTCATCACGTTCCCTTTCTGATAAGCCCCCTATCTAATGAGCCCCCACTCTGATATTCCCCTTCCTATCATTCCCCCCCCCCACTCCAACAAGTCCTCTCTCTTGCCCCCTCTCCAAAAAGCATCCCCTCACTAAGATGCTCCCCCTTAATAATAAGTTCCCCTTCTCTTAAAAGGTTTCTCTCTCTAACAAGCTCCCTCTCTGTAATTATCTCCCCTCTTTTGTAGGTACCCCTCTCTGGCGATAAGACCCTCTGTCTTACAAGCTCCCCTCTCTGCTATAGACTTTCCTCTCTAGTTATCTCCCCTTTATAGTAAGTGCCCTCTCTAATAAGCCCTTTTCTCTCGCATCCCCTCTTATCTAAAAAGCTCCCCTCTCTCCTATAGATTCCCCCTCTCTAGTTATCTCACCTTTATAGTAAGTGCCCTCTCCCTAATAAGCCCTTTTCTCTCGTATCCCCTCTTATCTAATAAGCTCCTCTCTCTTTGTCTTGTTTGAAAGTGTAACTGTCTAGGTTAGATATTAGTGACGCTTCTGTCAGATCGTATTTCAGAACCTCGTGCGTCTTTACTAGTAGTCTGTATGTACCGTCTAAGTTTGCGTTCTTGAAGTTTATCGCGTTCGTTTCGAAGTCTTTGGATTTTGCGTATATAACTAATCAGGCGTACAGAGAGGACAATCGGTAAGCACGTGTTTCTACCTTTCTTAGCTTAATTTCGTCGGTTATTTCTAGTTTAGTTGTTTTGCCGTTTCCTGCGTTCGTGTTTTTATCACATCCAATCATTGTTCGGCTTTGTCCTTTCATGTCGCTTAGACTAGATATTCTCGCTTGTATTTTAGTTTGACGGTTTTGAGCAATGGTACATTGTAATAAAGATAATTCGTTGGAAATCAACAAGAAGTTCAAGGCTCTTAATCAGTGCTTCGACGTCCTTATTTCTAATTCTGAACTTGCGGTTATCGCGCCTGGAGTCAGTTACAGAATGTTTCCAGTACTTATTATTTAGATCCTAAAAAAACAACAAACATTATCAAACTGGACTCACAAAAATCCTCGGTGTGGTTAAAAACAATCTGTGTCCTGTAGTTCGACATTGTGGCGCCCATGTACATGCTTAGAGCCTTTCCTAAAATAAAATTGAACGAATTAAAGCAGTCTTTGTCGGTGTATAACTAACTGTTGATGCTGAAGTAAAGGCACATTCTGTACTCCCTGTAAAAGTTCACCATTGACACACTAACACTAGCATATATATTCTCCACACTGTTCTCTCTATATTTCCTGTGGTAATGCCAAGGAGAATTTGTTTAACAATCAGGAGCTTCTTACAGTAAATTGGTGATCATTTCCATTATTCTCCTAACCTTTACATTTGATTCAATGACGATACTGTAAGGAGAAATTAGAATCCAGTCCCTCTCAGGGGTTGAAAGATTATTAAGGTAGAATCACAATAAAAAACAAACTAAAAACAAGTAAAAGTTGATCGTTTTGAGTTTATTAATTACCAGTAGAGAGTTCCCATAGATACACACGAGAATCTTTTCCACTTGAAACAATATACTGCAAGAGAGTAAAGAGTACTGAGTTTTCAAATCTTTGTTATTTTCAACATTAGCCTGTTCAAGGCTTTCAGCAAGTGGAACGACACGAAATCCATGCAAAGTTGTTAACAGCGTGACAAAGGCAGCAGAGCGAAAACCGAGAGAGACTTGGGTCAAGTCGTTCGTTACATGACCAGATCCAAGCCTCCATCGTTTTTCCACTCCTCTGCTGCACCCGATTCGCCTTTAATCTACCGCTTATCAGCGAATCTAATTATACCAAATTACCGCATACATGCTGATAAAGTAGGACCTATTTACCTACCGAGAATAGATTACCGAGAACAAAACAAAGGCCAAAACAAAACAAAACAAAGGAAAACAAAACAAAACAAAGGAAAACAAAACAAAGGAAATGATTTCAGAATGTTTTTCTGTTCTTCAGTAATCTTCACGCGTGGAATTTTATCCATGATCTCTTTTTACCAGATGTAAAAGCGATGAATTTTCCTCTTTCGCTTGAACCTTGCCACATGTCAAGTGCGACTGCGATACCGAAGACATTCTGAAATCATTTCCTTTGTTTTGTTTTCCTTTGTTTTGTTTTGTTTTGGCCTTTGTTTTGTTCTCGGTGGGTAAATAGGTCCTACTTTATCAGCATGTATGCGGTAATTTGGTATAATTAGATTCGCTTATAAGCGGTAGATTAAAGGCGAATCGGGTGTCTGCTACCCACACGCCATTTTTTATTGCCCTTTGTTTAAATTCCTGAATGCCTGGAACAGTCTACACTAACACAAGCTGAAATTATACCACTAGCTTTCAAGTAAGCATTTGTTGTTAGAAAAAATATCTTGAGTGCAATCGAACAAAGTAAGAAACCATAATTTTTTTCTTCTTACCTTTCCGTTTTGAGAAAAACAAACTGAATACACCTGCAGCAGAAAACACCATCTTAGTAATTCATACAAAGTCCTCTACACTACTAACCTCTCCATCCTGGATTGCTGTAAGTAACTAACAACTTCACTCTGGTGTGCCTCCACATAACTATCCTCTCCATCCTTGTGTGCCTGCACATAACTACACTTGCACCTTGACATACCTATACATAACTACCCTCTCCACCCTGGTGTGCCTCTACATAACTACCCCATGCACCTTGATGTACCTATACATAGCTACCCTCTCCACCCTGGTGTGCCTCTACATAACTACCCCGTGCACCTTGATGTACCTATACATAACTACCCTCTCCACCCTAGTATGCCTGGCATAACTAACCTCTTCACCCTTGTGTGCCTATCTAAAACAAACCTCTCCACCCTGGTGTTTGTACAAAACCAACCCCTCCACCCTGATGTGTTTGTACAAAATTTACCTCTCCACCTTAGTGTGTTTGTATATAACTAACCTCTCTATCGCGATGTGTTTGGACAAAACTAACCTCTCCACCCTGGTGTGTTTTTACATAACTAACCTCTCAAGTCTGGTGTGCCTCTACAAAACTAAAATCTCTACTTTGGTGTGCCTGTACATGACTAACCTCACCACTTTTGTGTGCCTGTACATAACTAACCTCTCCACCCTGGTGTGTCTGTTCAAATGTTGCAATACATCGATTGCTGACTCCATCCCAGATCTACAGCAAATGAAGACATGTGTTATCGTGTGTCAAGCTATTGACAACAAAAAGAAGGAAATATTTTCAACGTAATATTCATAATAACATGACCCACATGGTCCTCCCGCAGACAATCGTAAAGAAAGCCATAATGAAAGCTGACGTGTGTGCGACAGGGTGCGAGCCAGTCCGGAAAAGGTGGACCGGCCCCACACTTGCGTGGCTCTTTTGCATCTTCCGCGTTACAAAGAATCACACAAGCCATTAAGTGACTATGTCTTCAAAGTCATGGACTGTTTTGGTAAAACTCAAAACAGAACGGTAATTCAACAGGATACTCGTATTTAATAAGCTTTGTGTTGGAAGAGTCGCGAGGTTTTCTTTTCCCTAATTTAGATTTCGTTTTACAAATTGCTATGAGTGTTTTAATTTTCTCTCTCTTTTTTTCCCCGAGACGGTTGTGGAGTTTCTTATGTTTTCGTTCGCGCGGGTAATTTAGCACGCAGACGTCAAACTTACTCCCCTCGGGCATGCCTTGTGTTTGATTGACATGTTCTCTATAAAACACCTTAAACATTTTCAATAATTGCACATGTGCAAAGCTTTCACCACTGTGTTGGTCCCACCTACCTTTATTGATCTATCCTTGCTACAAGATGCATAAAGATTAGCTGATGCGGAATATTGCACCTACAATTGATGAATGAAGCCCTGTTAACCCTTTACACCCTCACATCATGATCAGTACGCATATTCTCTACACTGTTCTCCATACATTTCCTAACGAGCTGACAAGGAGAATTTAGTAAACAATCAAGAGCTTTTTAGATGGTGATCATTTCCTTTATTCCCGTGACCTTAATGTGTGATTCAGCTGTGAAATTGTGAGGAGAAATGAAATGCTAGTCACTCTAGGGGTTCAAGGGTCAATCTTACATTCCGAATAACAAGGACATGGACACTCTAGAATTACACGTAAATCGTCTGTTTTACAGTTTACTAGTATTTAGATGATTCTCAACCTCATGCTGCCCCAGAAATCAGAATTCACTGTAAATTGAATAAATTTCTTTTTCTCTCCAGTTGGAAGCAGCATTAGTAATTGTGTTGCAAGTAAGGCTATGTTTTGTCTGTAAGAAATTGGATGTACGGGACCAGTTTTTTTTTAATACCCTGGGGGGGGGAATTTTGTGGTCCTTGGTTTTCGCGGGGAGCGAAGGGGGAATCAGTCGTCACCAACAGAATATAAGCGGGTGGGGCTACATAAAATTTACAGTCAATTGACGGCATATGACTTTGGGGATGGGGGGGGGAAGATAGTAATGTTACATAACCTTACAGGCTGATCGAGTAAATCTTAAAGTGACACAACGAAAATCTTACAACTCCCCCCCTCCCTCTCCCTGGGCGATAACTAATGACCAGTCCCTGGGCTAAGACTGTCTGATGGGTAAAAAATGTAGAGTAAGAGTTCTTGTTAACAGCTCACCCGTGTGATTAAAATTTGTCAAAAATAAAATTAATCTTACCATATTAATAGATCCTGTGTGATATTCGCGAGGGTTCGCCGGTACAAAACACTGCCCTGTGTTTGTATCATAAAGACGAACTGTAAAAAAAAAACGAAATACAAAACGATTAATATGTTTAGAGTGGATGAATGACAGCATACTTCTGCAAGAACAGGATATAAGAAGAGTCCATTATCAGCTATAATATAAAAAAAAATCCTTATGAAGAATGCCATCGAATGTGTCGGAAAAGAGTTCTTTTTTGGAATGGCTCATCTTGTAAATTAGTTTGATTACATTAAGTCAGAATAAAATGTTTCAAAACATGCTAGCGAACGAAGGCCAAAGGGCTTGTTTTTTTTTTTTTTTTTTTTTTTTATCTTGATGGTTAAGTCGCACTCAGTAAGACTTTCACTGCTCTTTGAATTTGACTACGAGTAATCTCGTACCCAGATCCTACCATGTAATAAACGCAGAGGGTCTGGGTATGAAAAAAGACTACGCGACTACTGCTTATCGGCCATAACATAATTAACAAAAATTCAGTACACTAATTTACAGCAATTTTCTTCTCCGTGATTTCGTGTGACGGAAAAGGACGGGCTGCTTGTAGTCTGGGTTTAAATAGGAAAAAAGAACTCACTGGTTGGGTGCTCTGTGCCAACAAGAATGAAATCTCCTGTGGGATGAAACGACAGAGATGTTACAACCTCGGCTTCCTGAAAGAAAAACAGATCGTAACTTGCAGTTTTTAGCAACCTCAAATAATTTAAAACTATCTTTTGCACAATGCGTATAAGTTAATAGGTTGCTTCAGTAGTAGACTCAGCGGAGGGGGACTCAAGGGGAGGGGAGTGAAAGGGGGAGGGGAGTGAAAGGGGGAGGGGGGTGAAAGGGGGAGGGGAGTGAAAGGGGGAGGGGAGTGAAAGGGGGAGGGGAGTGAAAGGGGGAGGGGGGTGAAAGGGGGAGGGGAGTGAAAGGGGGAGGGGAGTGAGTGAGCCCATGCCCCCCTTCTCTTCAGACTTATACCTATAGTGTTCGTTCAATCAAAATCTACGACCCCCCCTCCCTCCACCTCCATGAAAAACTCCTAGATCCAATTCAGATATCAGTTACTGAATAGTTTATGAAATGTTCAGAATGTTTGCCATATACATGTAGCTTACCTGAAGGGAACGATATGCCTTTTTCACGGAGGGTTTGGAGATATCGAACAGTTTAACTGTGCAGTCTTTACTGCCAGATGCCAAGACCAAAGCGCTGGGATGGAATTCAACAGCTGTAACTTCCTGAAACAAAATGAAAACAGTAGTGTAATACATCCGGCACCCTAATGACAACAATAACAATCAAGATAAGGATCGCGTTAACGATAATGATAAAAGAGAGATTAAGCAACACCTTTATGTGAAACGGCAAACGTCAGCTTGCCCTTTCACGTTTCATGTAAAATGGCGTGAACCTTGCGGCTTTAGCTTCGCGTGAGCTCACGTCAAAGTAGATTTCAAGGCGCCCTTGTATGACTTACAAGAAACAATTCCCGTTCCCTTTTTCCGCCAATTAACTTCTACTCGGTAAGAGAAAAAGTGAAAAAATCTCCCGCACACGAGAAACGCGAAACAGGTTACTTTCCCGTTGAAACGACGAAGCGCAACCGGCGAACGTGAAAAAATGGCGGGAAAAACAAGGTCACGTGGTCACTCTTGCCGTTCACGTTTCACGTAAACGCGGAGCTTAATATGCTGACGAGCACAATTACGATAGAAATAATAAGCTTATTCTCAGCGCGTTAGTGACGTACATCCATATGGTCGTAAAGGGTCCTGATAACTGGATGATTTTCTAAATTGGTGCCAGCTCCTTGATCCTGTGTTTGTGGCATCGTGTTTTTTGCAACCATTCTCTCGACATCTAACACCTGAAAGAAATAACCCGGAGAAAGTACAGAGATAAAACGCGACCAACATTCAAACTGTGCTACACTGTATTTGCACACTTTTCAGTCATTCATTTCAATAGCTGCTTTACATTTTCACATTGGAAGAAATTAATTATCTTAAGGTCTTTATAGAAGATTGTCAAATTAAGATTCATTTAAGTGGGAATTGAGGACGAATGGTGCTAGGTGCGCTGAACTCCGCGTTGAGAGGTCCTGGTTCTAGCCCAGTACTAGGCACTCTAGGCACTCTGTTTAAAGGAAATGAGTGAAAACGCGGGCACACGAAAAGCCGTGGGGGACTAGCAAAAAAGGCCATCACCGTGACAACTGGAACTGCTGTCCGTTGTTTTTCGGCTCTTTCTCGAGTCTCGATTTACTGAGAGCCATGAACAAACCTATCTAAAATCTTTTTTTTTTTTGTCATCATGATGAAGCTCAAAACAAAACGGTAAACCAACTGTGGATATCAGTGTTTACATAAGCTTTGTAGGAAAGTCTTGAGTTTTTCTTTTCCCAATTTTTCTTTCCTTTTGTTTATATTTCTAAGAACGTTTCAATTTTGGTCGCATATTTTACGTCACAGCAGTTATTGTTTGAAATTGGCGCCGTTGGCCAAAATTGATTTCCGACCTTGCACACGCCAGATGTTTGACCGATGTGTTTCGTGTTAATTTTATAACAACACACCTTGATGGACGCATCCACTGAGCCTGTGGCTATCAATCGACCTAAAACAGAATAATGAAACATGTAACTTAATCATGGTCATTTTTCACTGAAGGGGGCCTAAATTCAGCGTCCTGACTTAAAGGGATACTTCAAAATCATGTTTCCGAGTAAGGACTGGAACCTATCATCATTTTTCCGGTAAAGTCAGTGAAAAATAATAATAGGCTCCAGTCCGTTCTCGAAAACCTGATATTGGAGTTTCCATCTAGGTCGACACTAAACTCAGGCGACATCTATTTGAAATAATCAAAGTACTAACTACTCTCGATAGCCGGCTTCCGAACGGTAAAATAAAACAAAAAAACCGAAAACGAGCATACGCACCAAAAAATAAACAGAATTTTACCATTTTGACTAAAACTCGCTGTTCGGCAGGGAGCCTTATGTGCTGTTACGTGATATGTTTCGTACATGGCCGCTGGAGGACTGGTACCATGATCTGGAAAAGAATGTCATGTGGTAAGTCTTCCAGAATTCTCTCATTGAATGGGAGGTTCCTCTTCATAACATTGGAACACCTTCAGGAGCGCTTTTTCCAGTCTCAATTAGTTCCCCATATTGGAGGTTCCATTGTATAATCATTATATGCGTGACCTACAATGACGGCACCTCCTTGTCTCGTACCTAGACCTTTCATAGTTGTAAGCTACATTTGGACGGTAGGATCTGGGAACGAGATCAGGCACCCCTCTACATTAGTTCTCAAATGATGACTGCTCTACTTTCCGTCTTAAACCTCACGCTAACAAGCTCCTTCAACATGCGAGGGTATACAGCTATGCAACTTCCCACAAAGGATAACTGCTAGTTTGGTGACCTTAACCCCTTAATGTGAGACAATTATAACACTAGTGTGATTTATTTTCTGATAACAATGAATCATGTAATATTAATCTCAAAATCTGACAAACTATTTTGGTGGATGAAAGCCTAATAAATACTTTACATGACCTTGCTAATCATGACTATGTGCTATATTCCTCATTTGGTATTCCTGAGAAGTTACGTGACGATCTTCAACCTTTTACTGATCAAGTCATCTCAAGTCTACTTTGCTCTAAATCTGAGGTCGAGAAATTGCTCATTGGTTTAAACGTTACAAAAGCTCATGGTCCGGATGGGATATCAGCGCGTATGCTTCGCGAGGCTGCACCAGCTATATCAGAGTCCATGTCAAATTTATTTAACTTTTCACTCCAATCTGGCACCTTGCCTGTGGAATGGAAATCTGCTCACGTCATTCCAATTTTCAAAAAGGGCCAAAAAGATCTAGTCAAGAATTATCGTGCTATCTCTCTTACGAGTCTGATTGTAAAGACCCTAGAAAGACTGATTTACAATCGCATTTTTGGGTTTATTGAATCAAATAATCTACTTAGTAGTCATCAATATGGCTTTCGTCCTGGATACTCCTGTACCTCTCAGTTGATACACCTTTTCCATGAATGGGCCAAAGCACTAGATAAACGCCTCTCTACCGATGTAATATTTCTGGACGTCGAAAAGGCCTTCGACTCAATTCCTCATGACCGTCTTCTACTCAAACTAGAACGCTTTGGTATTACCGGCTCTCTACTTTCCTGGCTATCCAATTTTCTCCAAGGTCGATCTCAACGTGTTGTAATCGAGGGCTGCCAATCTGACTGGGCGCCTGTCACATCTGGTGTTCCACAGGGGAGCATTCTTGCCCCCCTGTTATTTATCCTATACGTCAATGACATCCCTGAATCTTTATCAAGTCCTGCAGAAATGTTTGCTGATGATATGTTAATCTATAATTACTGTACTCCATCTCAAATGTCCATCACTGCCCAGGAGAGTTTAGATAAAGTCACTGATTGGTGTGGCTCGTGGCTTTTAGGAACAAATGCAGACAAATGCGAGTCCATGAAGTTCACCAGGGCTAGAACTCCCTCTCCGTGCAACTATTCTATTAATAGCAAGCTACTTACCCAAGTATCTACACACAAACATCTTGGGGTAGTTCTTTCCAGTGATTTATCTTGGAAACCCCACGTACTGTCTGTTGTTGCAAGATCGAACAGATTATTGGGCTTACTCAAGCGGACATTTGGATCTCACTCTAGGGCTCTATTTACTGGTTATAGATCCATGATCCGTCCAATACTCGAGTACGCTTGTCAAGCGTGGAATCCTCACCAAGCATATCTCATTGAAAAACTTGAATGCGTGCAAAGGAACGTTACAAGATGGATCATTGATAAAGACACTCCGTATGAAGACCGACTAAAATCCTTGAAACTAGCGACACTAGCTGAGCGCAGAGAGTTTCTTAGTTTGGTTCAGCTTTTTAAGTTCATTAAAGGACACTCTTCTGTAAACACTAATAATTACATATCCTTCAGTAACAGGCAATCAAGAAAAAGTCATCAGTTTAAACTATATAAACCATTTAGCCGTACAGACATCTTTAAGTACTCTTTTTGGCACAGACATATCGACACATGGAACAGTTTACCATCATCAGTAGTTGAACTTGACTCAATTAATGCTTTTAAGAAAGCTCTTAAATCAACATTTTTTAACTAGGTCTATGACTAAAAATTAAATTATTCTATGTATTATACATTATTTAGTTATAATCTTAAACAATAGTTATCTTAGATATGTCTTCTTTATCTAGATTTTATATTTATATAGATATATGCCTGTATGTAAAATGTTTCAGTATGTATATGTATATTGCATAGTATTAAATTTTTATATCTGGGGTATAGTTTACAATGAGGATTAAGTTCCTCCCTTCTATAACCCTTTTTTAATAACAATATGTTACATGTTATTATTTAAATAAAGTTGTTATATATATAATAATAAGATATTTTACAGATCACATTCCAAAACCTGTTACAGTGAAAGTGACAAACTAACCGTTAAAAAATGATTTAGTTTTAAATCATCTCTAGAAAGTTCCTTGATGCTTTCATCTCTTTATTTCTGTTATATTTACAGAAAGAAATTATCCTCACTGTTTCTAACTTCAAATGATAATTTTTGATAAGTTAAATCCAAATCTTGACAGAAATTACCAGGGCATTCAGGTAGTGTAAAGCCAAATACTTATGTTACAGTTGATTTCTCCATTTTGAATGTAACAGCGGGCGAAGGGAAACTGACTCAATAAGGGGAAAAAATCTTCAAATATAACAGAAAAATATTGCGGCCAGTTAAAAAAAATTAACCCTAACTCCCTGAAGTGATTCATTGATAACTTCTCGCTATTGTATCCATGCATTATCCAGCAAAAAAGTAATGAGAATACTCAGACTTATCAGGTAGAAGTTGTTATCTTGATCTAGCACCAAATTCTTGTAATTAATTTGCAAGGAAATGTGTGGCAGCTGGAGGAAGGGGGGAGTTAAAAATCAGATTTTGGGAGTTATAGGTTTAATGTTTCCTTTTCTATAGCACAACTAAAACAAGGTATGTCACAGTTTCTACATTGTGAAAAGTTGACTTTCATTTTGCAAGTTTGTATTCTTGATTCTGTCTTTTGTGTCTTCTGCATTCTTAATTATCCTTTCTCTTTCCTGGTTAATCATTGCCACTTTTGTAATTTTTGTGTAACTATAATTATCATTAATAGTTATAATCAGTAATTAATAAATGATTAATTATAGTCTTCTTCACATATCATGGAGTTGCTAGTTGTAGAAAATTGTCTTGAAATTTCTTGATGCCAGCTTCTTGAACTCCGATGCCTTCAGTTCTGAACACTTGTCACAACAGGGTTGTTAACATGTACAACATAAATCTGTTGCCCAACCTCCAGTCCTTCAGTTTCAGGTGTCCCCCCCTGGAGCACAACAGAACTACAGGTACCATCAATCAAGCTCTCAAGTGAGAAGGTCTCCACTTCTTCAGAGCTGGAAACAGGTGTCTGCGATGATGACAGGTAGCTGGAAGAGAGTGCAGAACTCTCCCTGACTGCACGATGAACAGAACTGCTGGTGGATGTCCTTGAAACCTGCAGTTCACTGTCTTTACTTCTCACAGTAGGTGACAGGCAATTTCGGACACCAGACTGTTTGTTCAATGACTTTTGACTTTGCGTCAGAGCAGCAATTTTTGATGCAACTAAATCGGTTTCAGAAACTCTCCTTTCTGAGGATGTTGGAAAAGTTGGAGATGAAGCAGATACTGGGGGAGACACATTAAATCTTCTACCACATGAATGTATTAAACTTGGAGATTGCGCATGACCATGTGATTGTGGGGAAGCTTCTCCTGCTGCACTAGATGTTGGCACAGCTGAATTATCAGGCAAACACAATCCAGGATTTTCACTGGAGCCATTTTCCACACTGTCTTCATCTTCATCTCCAGAATCCCCCTGGTCAGGTTGTTTTTCACCATGTTCCAGCCCTTTTAGTAAACACTTCATTCGCTCCTCGTGTTTCTTCTTGGATCGCAGATTCTTAAAGTAATCACTGACACACTGTTCAGGTATGGCCAGCTGATTGGCTAAGGTTTGGCGCTTCTCCAATGAAAGGTACTTGCTTCGGTGATAATGATCCTCCATGACAGCCTTGGCTTCTGTGGGTATGTAGCGTCTTCTTTTCCTAAGTGCATCATCAGACAGACCCTAATACCCAAAAGAACAGATCAGCATCAAAATGTATGTCAACTCACAAAATTTACAATTAATCTTCAAGGTGCTTCTCATAAATTAATGATAATTTAAAACCCAATTAACTTAAACCTCAGGGACACAAAGGTAAGAAAAGATAAGATAAGATAATGACTTTATTTTAACAGGGTAGCACGCAACAGTTTAGGCACAACTGATAACCCTATGGCCCTCTATAAAGTAATCTAATCAATACATAAAATTAACATAAATGAAAGTAATAATAATTTGATGTATACAATTTAAAAACCTATTAAAAAGAAAAATACATATGTATATATACTAAAACTTCATAATAATAAAAACATACTAAAATATCATCAGCCGTAAAATTATAAAAAATTCATATCACTATTTTGTTTACTAAGTAAATTGTTTATAACTCTCTTTATCAAGGCTTTGGCAATCTTTAGTTCTTTAAGGTCTTTATCTATTGATTGTACAGTAAATGTTCGCCAACCTTCTGTTTCATTTTTGTAACGGGGACAAGAAATGCAGTAGAAATGCATGTAGAAATATAGTCTTCAATCATAGAAACTAAATTTGCTTTGGTAGAACTGTGCCAGGTTCTCGTTTTTATATAAACCTGGAGTACTTAAACCTTTTATTAAGAAGAAAGAAAAACAAGAAATCATCCTCTCCCAGATCAACATGTATTGCACAGCAACTAGTCTGCAGAGCAAATGTGACTTTGGCAACCAAGCCTTCATCAGTTTCTTGGTCAAATTTATAGCCACTACCAAGTAAGCAACAGTCTGAACGAAGGAGAGGGGAGGGGCGAGGAAACAGAGATGAATAGAAATCTATTTGGCTTTCCCCACCCCTTCCCCACCATCCACTCTAACTTGAAATTGAACATGGCTAGTTGAATGAATGATTGTGAGCTTGTAACCTCAACTCGCCTTAATGTGATGCTTACACAGCAGGCTACACAACAACGAAAATCTCGACAAAAATTAAATTGAAAAAAAAAATTGCAAACGAATGATGGAAAAAAATGCACTTACTATCTCAATCTGCCTACGTTTCATCCTCTCCCTCTTCAACTCCTCTCCCTTCTGGTAATAAATCCTTAGGCGTTCAGCCTCTGGTCTCTGAAGGAACTGCCGCATGATCTCAAAATTCATCCAACCCTTGTAGTGTGTATTGTCTTGTGGGCGGAAAAAGTTCTCACCATGTTTAAGCATTTCAGAGAGATATCCTTGCGATTTTCCCAAGACTGCTTTGGCAAACACCTCTTGGGAAATATTATACTTAACAAGTTCAAGTTTAACTTGTTCACAAATGCTCTCTGTATCATGCACATGCCCATTTCCAGTCAAGGACTCTGCTGCTGCAGCGGGCTTCAGAGTTTGGGGAGGTTCTGCGAATTTCTTGTCAGAAGTTATTCTTAGAATGTGATTGAGAACCATGCTTGCCGAGGGGGAATCATCTGGTTTCTCCTCTGGCTTACTCTCACAATCTTGGTCTACTTTTTGAAGTTCAAGATTGCTCATGAAAGACTCATCAGTAGTGGAGTTTTGCCATTCTCCATTTACTTCTTTCCCTAGGCAGGCAATGAAATGGAATAAATTGTTGTATACTGAATCAGGCCTTTACATGCATATACAGTAAAAACCCACAAATAAGAGCCTAAAAATTAAGAACCTGTTAGCCTAAAATCTGCCATTTATACCCCCTATAAACAAGAACCTATTTAGCCTAATAAAATTAAAATAGGTTTTTATTTTCTAAAATCATATAGTACATTACAGGTACACTGAAATAATTTCTGTAATCATAATCGAAGAAAAACCAGATTGCCATTGCTGTAAAACATAAATTTCTTAAGAAAAGTTAGTGCAAAATATGTAGTTACAAAATATAGGACAATTACCAACTTGTTATGCAGGTGTGTTTTTCTCCAAGAATAAGAACCTGTTTTAAGAACCTAAATAGCCTAAAATTTTGTTAAATACCATTTATATAAGAACCTGTTTAGGCTAACTCCTAAAAATGTAGGTTCTTACTTGCGGGTTTTTACTGTACACGAACAGCTTTGAATAATAAAATTGAAAGTCTAGATTTTCAGAGACATGTCTAACCAAGGATCGATCTTGTTCAAATTACATAGAAAGAGTCATCTATAGCTACATGTAAGGTTAACTTTGCTGTTTGCCACAACCACAGAAGGCTTAGGACCTAAAAAGTTATATTACAGTTACTGAGACAAGAACAAGCTTCAAATGCCAGTTTAATCTGAAATCTGATGGAGATAAGTTTGAGTCTTACAGGATCACCTTGAAATAGACTTTATGATTGAATAAAGGGGGTATGGGCTGTTAGTCCTACATAAAATGTATTCCTGCGTGACGACGAGCTTGCAGTCAAAACTTCAGCTTTAAAAAATCGTTTATGGTGGCCAATTTACATTATGAACTCAGTTGACAAAACCAAATTATCTTGAAAATGATTTAGCCTTCTTACATTATTGAGACTTTTTCTGTTTCAAAAGTTAATTATTAAAAGCAACATCAACATAATGATTTAATTGAGTAACAATGCTATCCTCCTTTCTGAGTCATGGACTGTTTGAAATTGGCAGTATTATTTTTTTTAAGTCTAGCTACAAGTGTACTACCTTTCAGTTTTATTGTTAGTAAATACACAAAAAAATTAATTATATGTATTTTCCCAAGAACAACACTAAAATAGTTATTAAACCATTTGAGGTGTACTTGAAGATTCATTAATTTTAAGAAAGGGCTTAGAAAAGGATCATACCAACTAAGCAAGACAGTGCTCTATAAGAGAGAATGTTTATCACACTAATATCATTCTAAAACAAAAACATGATGTGCTCTTTCCATCGAACAAATACAATTAAAAGGCTACCAACACTAAGCTATACTAACATAGAATAACTCAAAATTCTTGCAGTGAAATAAAACACAGTTAGTGAACAAATAGGCCATAATTGCACTTTTAAAGTCAAGCACTGATTCAGTATACAGAAGAAAATGCAACTTAGATATTCCATTTCATTAACTTCTTTTCCCAGATGAATAGAAACTGGGTAGTTTCCCCAAATTCAAATTCACCAATTGCACAGAGTTTAACTAGTATTTAATCTGACTCAGTCGATCTTCTCCTCATTTCAAGTATGATAATTAAGTCAAAAAAATTTTCAAACTAGTAAAACAATCGTTTTAAATATACCTGTTACATTTTCAATAATTCCAAGTGATTTTAGGCCTTAATAAGAGGTAAAAGCATTAAACTCTACCAGTTTCTACTGCCTGAAAAGTAGAACATTGCCACATGGGCATACATGTAGTTACATTTATTACCATTCTGACTCCCAGTTAGTGTAAATTTTTATTTAAAATCATCTCACCCACATGTGCAAGCACATTATTTCACAGAGAACAAGAGAATCAGGACTACATACACAAAGCTTTGTAGAAATTTCACAATTCTTAAGTATGGAAACAAACTGTTACAAATGCAGAAAATGCAAAAATTTTCAAAAATATGAACAAAAATTCAGAAGTTTTGACTCTCTGACCACAGGGAGTAACTGGCATCCAAGTCCTTCTTACAATATCACCCCTGAATCAACACAACCCTGGTGTACCTGCACATAACTACCACTCCACTCTGGTGTACCTGTACATAACTACCCTAATGTGCCTGATGTAACTAACCTCTCCACCGAGGTGTGCCTTTACAAACTTAAGAGTACGTGTCTCTGTAAAAGCGGTCCGGTCAATTTTGCTTCAGACACAGATTTCCCTCATTTCTTGTTTGTTGTAAGACATTCTTTTGCCTATACTAAAACCACAATCCGCTTGATCGGATCTCTTTATTTTTCAAAGTTTTACGGAAATGAAATTTCACTCGAGCGAAGGCCTGTCGTGACACTTTTCAAGACTTTAATTTGAGACAACTTTGGAGGACAATTTAAAAGAAACTACGGAACTCAGCAAAAAAAAAAAATACCCCAGCCATGTATATTAATTCTATCTTATCCATCGAGGCAACTTTCGTGAACATCACATTTCAATCAAGGAAACAGGAAGACTTGAATGACACCTTATCGATTTGCTTAAGTCACACACGCGAAAACCGATCAAATTCAAGGTAATTTTTTGAAAAAGTGAGGCGTTCTTAACTGATCCAACTAGCATAGTTAGGAAGTAGATGCCATAGAAAAGGTGACTACAGAAAAAAACTTTGCGGCCCGACCTTTACGAAAGCTTTATAACTCCACGAACTTACCTAATAGAGTTCTAAAGCCGTGACCTCACGTTACCATGGTGCTAAAAAACTCAGTTCCAAACAAAGGCCCAAAACGTGACCGACGCCATGCAAAATGTCGGCCCTCTCTATCTCGTCGCTCATTTCTTTCTTCGGAGAAGAGCAGAAGTCAATTACGAAGGGTGAAAACCACTACAAATCAGGCCATGTGGAGTCATTTAATTATAGTCAGGGTGTTTTACGAGGAGAAGTGCACGCAAGCATGCGAAACAAAGTCTACAAAGTCACGGTGAGTGGAAATGGTTCCAGAATACTCACTGCAGATGCGGCTTGTCATTTAAGCTTATTTGTTGCTTTGAAATGCTTCTCAGTGAGATTTTTAAGTTAATAGCAGTTCTTTTCCATGATAATTTAATCGTGGAATAACTAGACGCGCAAACTTTAGCGTTGATCCACTTTGTTGTTAAGGTCGTTCGATGTATATCGATGTGTTAGTTCAATCGAGGCATGGAACTGTTCGTTCGTTTGGAGTCTTCATGTATTTAGAAGTCTTTGACAGTTGCTTTTCATGTCCTCACGCGTCTTTTTTTTTTCCGATTTGCTAGGTTTACTTAGATAGCGAGAATGCTATAAGATCAAGTGAGTGCGAGTGTCCAAGGGGGAAGTTTAAGTGCAGCCACGCGGCTACACTTTTCATTCACGGCATCTACAACGTCAGCCGGACAGATGTTGAATGCAATTGGAAGAAACGCAAAGCAAATACACCGCTCTCTTGGCAATCCGTCGAAGAAATGTTTCCTCCCACAAAACAGTATTGCTGCTTATCAAGAAACCCTACTCAATCTGATCGGTCTTCCCTTTACAGAGACCTACAGGAGTATGGAAGATTTACTGGCCTTTGTTGGCTTATGAGCCCTGAACCAGCTACTGTTAGTAACCTTCCCATACCGACAATAGAGGATATCATTTACTCGGAAGAATTTCTTACATTACAAGGATCACAGCAACAAATTGATTGCCTAGTAAGACAGGAAAAGATTCCTGATGAGTACATCTTAAAAATAAGTGACATTACCATTGGACAGAGAAACAACCCAACTTGGCATTTAGCTAGAAGGGGCAGATTAACAGCAAGTAACTTTGGTTGCGTTTTGAAGGCCAAACGGGTGACCCAGTCTCTCTTGAAGCGCCTTCTTGGAGAATACGATTTGTCTGGAGTTAAGGCTGTACAATGGGGTGTGAACAATGAACAGGAAGCACTCAAAGCATTCACTATGTTGACAGGGAAAACCGTCCAGGAAACTGGTATTTGGTTGGATGCTTCTGGAATCCTTGGGGCCTCTCCGGATGGAATTGTAGATGATGAAACCGTCCTAGAAGCTAAGTGTCCTTACACTGAAAGGAACCTAACAATTGAAGAAGCCATTGCTACTTCACCAACATTTTGCTTAAAAAAAGCACAGGATGGAAATGGATATGTGTTAAAGAAGGACCATGTCTATTGGGACCAGGTACAGGGTGAAATCTTTTTTACACAGCGAAAGTTTTGCTACTTTGTTGTTTGGACTTCTAAGGACGTGGCTGTTGTCAAAATAGAGCAAGATGAAACCTGGGATGCAAATATTCCAGTCTTGAAAGAATTCTATTTTAAACACATTTTTCCCAAGATAGTGGAAGGTGCATTGTAATTTTATTTCCTTAAACAGACATGCGTGCAAGGCTTTTCACCTGAGAGTATTGGTTGTACTGTCTCTGGCTGTAACTTTTCTCGAGCAATGTCAGTGTCACCAGCAAAGATTTGGTAAATGTATTGGACTATTGGGCCAAATTTTAAAGAGATAAACATAAGATTGTAAATTTGAGTAACAAAGAGTGCAGGTTGTGTTGATCTTTATTATTTCTACTAAATGTCTTACAAAATATAATGGCATTCTGACTTTGTTTATATATTAACATAATTGAAAAAAGTTATTCGATTGACTCAGTTCTATCATATGATGACCATTATATTTGTTTACTGATAACAGCCAAACATCCTTTTTGTACTCAGATCACTCAAACTCTGCCCCCTCACACCCCTCTTTGATAAGTGGAAATTGTAAATTTACCAGTGCAGCACATAACTGAAAAATAACATCAGCATAACATCTTAAATAATATGGGATGAAAGTTAAAATTTTGAAATCCTTTAACCTTGCATTTGCCCTCTCTACATGGATCCTTGCTCTGGCAATGGATTTTGTTTTCCTTGCTTCGCTTTCAGTGAAAACACCATTATTCAAAAAAGGTGGAATGTTAAGAGAAACATTATTGGGCAAGATGTCTTGGATAAGAAAGCCTTTGTCGGCCAAAACCATATCCCCTGGAACAAGATGGTTCAACAGACCTGACTGTTGTACTATGGCTTTATCAGAAATGGACCCAGGGTACAATTTGCTAACAAAAGTTATTACTGCATTTGGTGCAACCCCGACAATTACTTTAAATGAGTTCATACCCCTGTAGCTTGAATAAGTGGCATTTTGCAAACTCATTAACCCCAGGGCTGCGATCTCCACATCGGTACAATCAATGACAATTCTACAAGAAGTAAACTCTGAAAAAGAAGATGGTGCACATAACACATTTTTTTGCCTGGACGGAATGGTTGTCATGATGTCATGCAATAATATGGAATGCAAAACATGGACAAAAGTGGTGACAATATTAGCTATTGTTGCAACACTGCAACTGAAAAGCTGGGCAAGGTGCAAGTTGGTATAATTTTGTCTTAGTTTCATTAAAGTAATGAAAATCTGGTCCTCAAAATTAATGGACTCTACTTTCCAACCAGAATAATAAACAATAAAATCTTTGAATCTCAAGGCATGAAGTACTACAATGTTAAAAACTTCTTTTGTTGGAAGCCCTGTTTCCATTCTAAGAACCTCTACACTCAATCCAGAAGCTGAGTAGTGTTTTTGTGTGTAGCTTTCTTTTTCTTGCAGGTCCTGAAGTTCCTCCCTGGCTTGATTTAATTCTGCCTCCAGTATTATCTCATTTGTTGTCTTGTTGCAACTTTCTTGTTTGGTATCATCAGTGTCATTATTAGTGGACTGCTGCTCAGATGTTGTGATTGCCTCAGCCACCATTTCCTGCACCGTCTTCTGTTTAGCTGTTACTTTTCTCTTTTTCTTTGGTGGTCCTCCTTCACCAGGAAATATCTTATCTCGATTTCTTTCGTAAATTGTGGGCCCATTTAATTTATCTCCATCCACAAAATGACAACTGCACACTCTAGAATGCTTGCTTGGTTCTCTGTCTTTCCTCCTATTTCAAAGAAACAGATAACAGAACTTAATCCTAAACACTTGTAAAGATTTAAATTGCTCAAAATTCGTTTCAAACTTTCAGCTAACTCCTGAAGTCCAGAAGCTCTTAAAAATATATTAAATAAATCAGTAAGCCATATGCATTTCATAGCACAAACAACATTGAAATATATGACTCAGTATGGGCACCGAGAAATTTTAAGTTTTGAAAGTAAGCACATGTTAGCACAGTGGCGTTCAGACAAACACATATTCTTTCAGCACAGTTGTATTCGAGGTTTTTCAAA
>NC_142525.1:5430000-5432500 GCF_964205215.1 Stylophora pistillata
TGGTCAGAACGCTTAGCTCAAAGCTAGTTTACAGGTACGCCACGAAATAAAAAGAAAAAAGGAAATTATAAAGCCTTGTGAAGGTATATAAATTTAAATAAATTAAGAATTAAGAACTAGAATATATAAAATGTAAAATGTAATCATTAAAAACAGGCTAATATTAAAATATAAGAATTTAATAATGTAGTCAACGAGTTGAAATATAATTAAAAATAGATCCTCACCGCGCTAGAGTCCCGTGAGATCTAATGTTTTTAAGTAATTTGTAAGACTAGTAAATGTCTGTATCTTTCGAGACTCGTCCGGTAAAGCGTTCCATAGTTTCGATGCAGCATATCTCCATGATCTTAACCCGAAGGTTGTTGATTTTACTTTTGGGAGGTCCAGTATTGTGGTGCCCCTAAGATTATAAGTGGAGCACCTAACTGTTATAAGATCACGTAAGCTTTTTGGTCCTGCATCACTAGTTAATATCTTAAAGACAGTGGACAAAATTTTCGCTAATCGCTGTTCACGAAGACTTGAAAGACCGATACGCTTACAAAGTTCCTCATAAGGGGAGGACTTATCTCTAAAAACAAAACGGAGCGCACGTTTGTTCACCAACTCTAACTTGTCAGCTGACTTCTTATTACAGAAGTGCCACGTTTCGGAGCAGTAATTAAAGTGTGGTAATTAATTATTTAAACCTCTATATTCCTATTCCGTTTTCATTTTCAAATTTATTGTCCATTTTTTTTCATACGACGACGACAAAGAGTTTTATAAGTAAACCGAATGTTTGGTGTACCACGCTTGTATATACAAAAACATGGTAAAGGCTGGCTAAATAAGCTCCTCCCCTCGGCCTGCTCCTAATTTTTGGTTGCTTTCGCCCCATGCCTCTGCACGACTCCCTGTTGGCTAAAAAGAAATTTGAAAGACTACTATGCAGGACGCCTTTTCTTTTTCATTTCAGTTACCCTCTAGAATTCTTTATAAGTATGTTTCGTTTTGAGATTTAGAGCAAACTTTCTCCGCTAACCCGGCTGACCTGGGGTCCACGAGGGATCACGAAGTTTATGAGGTGTGGCCTGAGTGTCATCAAAACAACCACTAGGCAAATACATGGGACGCAAGTGTTCTCTGTTAAAAACAATACAGGTGTGGTTGGACAACAACGGTGTTTAAGGAGGCTCGGAAAGGTTTTCCGTTGTCGTGGTGTTTTTGAAACGATGACAGGTTACAAGAAAAGAGCTTAATCGTGTGGGCAAACTATAAACATCTTTGCAACTATATTGTTGGGCAAGACGTAAGGTCCACAAACAGACACTCAAATTTTCAGTTATTGCAAATTATCTGAAAAACTAAGTCGGTTACCTACCATTTTAGTTTCTTTTCAGGAAAGCTCCCGAATTTCTTTAACTTCTCAGAAAGTATGAAACAAATTTATCGAGCAGATTTTAAGACTTCTTCCTGTACTTATAATTGATGCCAACGCGATACGAGTTCGGGAGGTCTAAAGGAACTCGCTCTAACTTTGTATAATCGATACGATTTCACTGATTTCCGCGCCAAAGGAGCAATTCATGAGTGGTCTGTGGTTACGCTCGCTTGGCAAAGAATGGGTTTGTGACTTTCTCACTCAATTGAAGAGACTCGCGTCACTCCTATGAAATAGTTAAACAGAATACAGACTGCGAGCAGTTTCTTATTTTTCGTAAATATAGTGAGGTCACGCGTATCCTGTGAGCATGGAGAAGCCGCAAGATTGGTGACTCGTGTGTCGCGTCTTTGCCGCTCCACGCTCTTCGGAGTTGAGCAAAGACAAGAAACTTTGCCACTGATGCGATACAAGAGATTCAATTGTTATCTCGGTTATCTGAACATATTTATTTACAGTACATGGTAAAGATTTGTTTATAAATATATGAACTGATGCCGATCCTTTTTGAAACGAAATGTATTTAAAGAGAAAAAGAATACCCGGAGCAAAACAAAAGTTGTCTAGATCTGCAACACAAAGCATGCTTTTTTACAAAGACTGAGAATCGTAGTATATATTATGATGCTTTAATGAATATATTCGAATGATCCCAAAAATCTTCTGATAATCTGCCCACACCCACCCCACACCCTTCCCCTCACCACTGAGCCGTACTGATTTCACTTAGCGGCTGGTCAGCGGTTCGTTTATTAGGTAAACATGGCAATCGCTTCGTGATCGCCGTTCTTGTCGATCAGAAAATAAAAAAACTAGGCTGAAGCAGTTGTGTTATGTGATTCGTAATTCACATTCGAGTCAAAGCTTGGGTGACACAGGTTATTTCTTATGGTGGAATCGACGAGGGGAATTCGAACACTAGTTGTAGTGTTTGAATTGTTGGAAGAAATGGTCGCTTGGAAATCTAGGAATGGTAAGTTTAACAAACAATTGCAAATTTTACCTCTTGAATTGAAAGAAAAGTTCATTTGAATTGCTTCTGTATGTACTTCAGACGGTTTTAGATCTACCTGC